>NC_039362.1:161176403-161476724 GCF_003573695.1 Papaver somniferum | reverse complement strand
ATCACAGGTTGTGCGTTAAGATCAATCAATTAGAATATCCAACCTTTGGTTGTTGATTTACATTGATTGACACTTGAACATTAGTCTTTGGTACCGTTCAAGTAATTCCTCTTATATTAAATCGGGCTCGCAGATTTCTATTTGCTTATTGCGGATTGAATTAAGAGTTAGAGATATTAAACTCTTTGATATACTTTATTCTAGATTGAGTATGACTGTCTAGTTGATTCTCTAGAAAGTGTATTGGAGTAATTCCTCTCAGATTGCCAGACGAATTGTTGGGTGTGGTTGTTAGACCCACGCATTTTTAATTGGTATCAGAGAAGGCAAACACATCAAAGACCTTACAAGTCTGTGTTTGTAGCGATCATAGGATGGACGATACTGTCTCTGATAAACGCATTGCCAGAAATAAAAGTTTTGTTTCCTTAAAGTCTATTAACGAGAAAGATTTGTCAATATCGAATATAGAAGAACCTTGTGTTCAAAGGAAACAGATATACATTAACAAGTGTTTCCCTGACCACCTTACCGACGAGTCTGACTCTGAGGTGGAAAGGGATGCATCCAAAGAGAGTAAAGTGACTCTAAAACTTCTTAGAATCCAGGCTGATAATGTCAACCGGTTGAAACACAAAGTCAATGTCCTTGTTGGTATGATATGTGAGCGCGACTCTCATTTAAATATTCTTCAAGAGGAAAATCTCAAAAAGGATGATTTGAAAATTGAGCATCTCTTAAGTAAACTCTCATTTCAAGAGTGTTCAAAAGAGTTCGCCATACCAACTGCTTCTGATTTAACTGAAATTACTGGTTCAGAAGCAAAACCAAAAACCCTTTCTGTTGAAAAAAATGTGCCAGTATCTTCTTCTAATCAATGGAAGCCCACATCACACAGAAGGAAGAATTCTCCGGCAGTGGTGTTAAGAATGTTCTGGCTAATCACTCAGGTGATCAGAAAGTGTGTCTCTTTTGTGATTCAAAAGGGCCGTGTAAACAAAAGAGGAATTCTAGGTTAAATGACAATTCTATTATTCGTCTTCAACGCACCTTAGATTTGATTCTCAAAGGTGTAATTGACATTCGTATGTCTAAACCTATTGGTTTTAGTACTCACCCTGTGTACCCCACCAGGAAAGTCAGTTCAATGTGTTCCTCAAATGTTCAAACACATAACAGTCTTCTTAAGCCATACCGACGAAGAAGAACTCATGGATATTCTTCGGTTAAGAAGGTAGATTATGTTGTTCATGATGTGAAAAAGGTACCAGGAGAAGGAAGCAATGGAAAAATGGAAGCCAACCAAAAAGGGATAATTGAAGGATATAAATATATCATCAACGGGCTGACAAGTCCCGCTGTAAATTCTTCAGGTAAGAATCAATACTATGCGTCATACTTTGATGATAGTAAGTTTTATGATAACTTTTCATATCACAATGGCTTTCCTCCAAAGATCAAGAAAAAGAGGCTTAACCATAAGCAACGTTCATTTAATGAGCTCAAGGCTCATACTTGTGCTAATTAATCACAAGGTTGAATTCTCACTCTCAAAAATCCTGACAGAGTGATATATTTTTTCTCAGGTATACTTGCTGACAAAATGTGTTTTTGAGTCTCCAGCTACCTTCTTATCGTTCTTAGATGGTTTATCAATTACAAACACTTTTTGTTGCATAAGTTTTTTTTTTTTTTAAAAAAAAGGTGGTGTCAAATTTTTGTGCTCTAAATATTTCTCTTTTGAGTTTTTTTTACTCATTAAGCAAATATGTGCTATATCTTCTTCGCAACCGTTTGGTATAAGGGTAAGTATGTGTACGTGCATGTATCTCTTTTACACAGGCATAGACCAAACTTGGAAACCCTAATTTTTGGTTCTTGTGTAGCCTATAAATACCAAACCTTTTATAGAGTACGCATACTTTTCTTGTGCTCTTTTAAGGATGGGATCTACTCCAAGTTCTTGGGATTTACCGTCCGATTCAATTGATGATTCAGTTTATTTGGAGTTTGTTTTGAAGAAGAAGAGAACCCTTGGGAAGTCTGACGAACTCGAATCATGTGCCTCATTCTATTATGCCTTTTCTTATCAAGATCGATAAAATGTTGAGATGGTCTCTGCTGAAGTAGTTCATGGTTTTCTCACTGATCTTGGGAAGACTCAACTGAAGCTCGAGAACTCTGTAAAGGATCTTAACTTGTTACGAACTGAGTTGAAAAAGGTTGATTCCGACCTTGTTCTCATGAAGTCACAAGTTAAGGATCTTTTCAATGAGGATAGCTTCTCCGAAGATACAGTTGATACAGTTAGTCACAAGTTTGAAGGTCTTGGTACCAGTGAAGCTTCTGTACAAGAACTCTGATTATGGCTTATGATTACCCTTTGTTTCTGAGTTTTCTTTGGTCTATATTGTCTAGTAAATCTTTTTTATGTTTTTAGAAGAATTACTAGAGTTTGGAATAGCCATTATTGTGAGTACACATAGCTTTGTCCAAGGTTTTCATCTTCATGTTTTAGATTTAGTTATTTAAATTCTAAAGTTTTTGGAAGATGATTTTTGTAATTTTAATCTTTATGATATTATATATTGCAAAGTGTTATGGGATATGTTGTTTACGTCCGTGAACCTGTGACTGTCCCATACTTGATCAAAAGTTATCTCTATTATGTCGGTATGAAAGTATTGATAGAAGATAGAATGAACTTTTAAAATATAAAATTTAAAGCCTTTTATGTCATTATTTTGAAGGAAGAAAGGATAAATCTTTTTGTTAGAGCATTGCTCGGTCGAACTCGCATGCGTTGCTATCTCAAGCATGTTTGTCAATGTTAGCGATCAAAACTATAAGTCTTGATTTCTAGTCTATTATAGCTAAGTCTCGGACTAGGATAGAAAGTGCAGTTGAGCTTAAGGACTTCATGGAGATTCATCATACAAGAAGAAGAACTACTCAAGGAACCGGTGGAACTTCTCGACAAAAAGGTATGTGAAGACTTGAACTTATATGTCACTCAAAAGTCTATCTACTCTATCTCCTACTCTCTGAGAAAAGAAGTCGTATGCTATATATATAGACTGGATTATACACATTTGGTATTTCGAGCCGAGTATACCTCGCCTATCTATATCTCGAAATATGTGTTGGTAAGCGTTTCGCTTCGATCAAGTTTATCTTTACCTAGTGACGAAAGTCATGATATATTTTAGTCATTTTGAAAATTTCTTTGACGAGAAATAGTTTGTGAAGAACAACTATATAACGTCCTCTAAGATTGTTTTAATGATTGAAATGAGAGTTTATATTACATAACCAATGGTGTACATAAACATTGTTGTGGAAACACATTTATGTATAAGTCATATTCCTTGAACCAAAGTTTATGAACTTCGTTGATCAATAGAAACCGGAGAATGGTGTGAGCCAAGTCCGCGAACTCAGTCCGAGAACTACCGAACTTTCATCCCGAGAAATTCTGCTGGAGTTGACAAACTAGACTAGTCCGCGAACCCAGTCCGCGAACCGACGAAAGTATTTGCCGAGATTTTCTGTTGTAGTTTGTAAACTCTACCGATTGCTTAAGTCCGCGAACCTAGTCTGCGAACTTAAGAAGGTTATATATCTGAAGATGATTTCTGAACTTAAACTTATAAAGACTAAGGAATGCAGTTTGCAAACCGTGGCTATAAAGTTCATGAACCGATTCGAGTGAATCAAATCATCGTTGCTTCAATTGTGTCTTGTGTAGTACATGAGATTTCCTTGCAATTGAACAACTCTCTAACTAGTTCATTTGAGTCATTTGAACTAGCTATGGTGAAGAATAACATGGTTGATATGAGATGCTCATATGGCTAACCTTTTGGTTGACTATTATTGAACCAACAAGTGCATACGTTTGGGTTAACAAACCTAGAAGTGTGCATCGTCAAGTGTGTATAACAAGCTAAGTTTTCGATCTAATGGTTGAGAAATATTATCTTGAATCTAAATCAGGTTTTCATCTAACGGTGGACATTGTTTGCTTTGTGACCAAGGCAAAACCCTGATTTGAAAGACTATATGAAGGAGACATCTAGTATTTTGTAAAACTAATCCTCAAACCTTACGTGTGATACTAGTTTGCGTACTAGAGTCGATTCTCCTTTAACCTCTATTTTTCTTTTCTCAAACCGGGTTAACGACTTAAAGACTTCATTGGGATTGTGAAGCTAGACCGGTACTACTTTTATCGTAGTTGTGTGATCTGATCTTGCATCTTTTATCGTACGAGTACAATCAGATTGATTGGCTTGAGATTGATATCTCTGATAGGCAAGATATAAAAAGTAATTACAAACGTCTTCGTCTCATCGTTTGTGATTCCACAACAACTTGTTTCGCTACCATACGATTAAGATTGTTGTGAGGTGAATGATTAATCTAGGTTGTTCTTCGGGAATATAAGACCGGATTATCAATTGGTTCCCGTTCACCTTGATTATTATCAAAAGACGGAACAAAACCTTTAGGGTTTATCTGTGGGAGACAGATTGATCCTTTGATAGACTTGTCTGTGTGAGACAGATTTATTTATTGTTAAAGCCTGTGATTTTGGGTCGTAGCAATTCTTAGTTGTAGGTGAGATCCGCTAAGGGAATCAAGTGCGCAGTATCCTACTGGGATCAGAGGCATAGGAGCATAAATTTACCTTGGATCAGTGGGAGATTGATTGGGGTTGAACTACAGTCCAGTCCGAAGTTAGCTTGGAGTAGGCTAGTGTATGTAGCGTCTTAATACAATGTGTGTTCAATCTGGACTTGGTCCCGGGGTTTTTCCTATATTTGCGGTTTCCTCGTTAACAAAATTTCTAGTGTTTTTGTTATTTCAATTTCCGCATTATATTGTTTTATCTTTATAATTGAAATAATACAGGTTGTGCATTTGAATCAATTAATTGGAAATCCGACCTTTGGTTGTTGATTGATATTGATTGATCCTTGGATATTGGTCTTTGGTACCATCCAAGTTATTCCTTGTATTTGATTAGAACTCGCAGTCTTGCTTGAATAAATCAAAACAAGAGAGAGATATTAACTCCTCGATATACTTTAATCTAGATTGAGTCTGACTGTCTAGTTGATTCTCTATTAAAGTATATTGGAGTTAGTCCATACAGATTGCTAAGCGAAATATTGGGTGGTGTTGTTAGGCCCCCGCTTTTTCACTTTTGTTTACAATGATCAAGTCTATTACATGTCATTGTGCAAATAGTGATGAAAAATAGAATGAATCCTTGTCTATTCCGCATTATTGGTCAATCTCCGATCCACATTTTTGTGCATATACTGTGTTGCTCCATAAGTTTTCTTATGTTTGAGCATGACCAATTGAATTGATCATTGTATTATGGTCAGTTTAGTTGTTGCTCCGTAAGTTCTCTTATGACGAGCATGACCAATTAAATTGATCACATTCTTGTGGTTAATTTAGTTGTGTAATTCCGATTGAATTAATCATGGGTTTTGTTGTGGTTAATTTAGTTGTGCATTTCGATTGGATTAATCGTGGATTCTCTTGTGGTTAATTCAATTGAATAATTTGGATTCAAATTCATGTTTTCATGTGATTTGGTTATGTCCAAAGAAATCCTCATTTGTTTATGAAAGTAAGGTCGCCTTTGTTGTTCTTTCGGGAATGACATTTTATGGGGGAGAGTTCTTTTTGAACTTGTGCTTAATTGCCAAATCTTTGTGGGGAGTGCGGATGTGGAATATTATATGGGTTATCTTGTATCTTTATAAACTCCTTGATGAATGCATTCAGCTTCGGCTTTATGATGGCATATGAATAAGTTGATATGGTATTCTCTTTTGGTCATGAAGTATCTCTATGAAAATTTCATGAGGATCCCACTAGTTTTCGTACCTTAGCCAATTTATATTGATAAAAAGGGGGAGAATTAATGTGTAGTATGATACAACAAATTGTTATAGCATTTCTCGGTCGAACTTGCATGCGTTGCTATCTCAAGCATGTTTGTCAATGTTAGTGACCAAAACTATAAGTCTTCTAAGGTCTCGGACTAGGATAGAAAGTGTAGTTGAGCTCAAGAACTCCATGTCGATCATCATACAAGACGAAGAACTACTCATGGAACCGGTGGAACTTCATCGACTAAAAGGTATGTGGAGACTTGAACATATCTATCACTCAAAAGTCTATTTATCTCTTATCTTGAGACAAAGTCGTTTTGCTATATAGACTTAGATTATACACATTTGATATTTCGAGCCGAGTTTATGTCGCATATCTATTTCTCGAAATATGTGTTGGTAAGCTTTCGCTTTAACCAAGTTCATCTTTACCTAGTGGAAAAAGTCATGTTATGTTTCAATCACTTTGAAAATTGCTCTGACGAAAAATAGTTTGTGAATAACAACTATGTAACGTTCTCTGAGAATGTTTCAATGATTGAAATGAGAGTTTAGATTATATAACCATTGATGGATATAAGAATTGTTGTGGAAACACATATATGTATAAGTCCTATTCCTTGAACCAAAGTTTGGGAACTTTGTTGATCAAGAGAACCGGAACTTTGCACAGTTTGCAAACTCAGTCCGCGAACTGGCGGAAGTTCTCAACCCGAGAATATCTGCTGGAATTTGATAACTCACTCAGCAAACTCAGTCCGCGAACTGACGATAGTTCTCGACCCGAGAATATCTGCTGGAGTTTGAAAACTCTTTCCGGGAACTTAAGTCCGCTAACCCAGTCCGCGAACTTGAGTAGGTTATATCTAAAAACGATTGTTCTTGAACTCATCTTTATATTGGTTAAGGAATGCTTTTGCAAACCGTGGATATAAAGTTCATGAACCGATTCGAGTGAATCAAATCATTTTTGCTTCGATTGTGTCTTGTGAAGTTACATAAGATCTAAGCAATTGAACAACTCTCTAACTAGTTCATTTGAGTCATTTGAACTAGTTATGGTGAAGAAGAATATGGTTGATATGAAAGTGATCACATGGCTAACCATTTGGTTAACTATTTTTGAACCAACTAATGTACAAGTTTGGGTACGTTTACACGAGCCTAGAAACGTGTATTTTATTTGTGTATAACAAGCTATGTTTTCGATCTAACGGTTGATAAATATTAGCTTGAATCTAATCAAGTTTTCATCTAACAGTGAATATTGAATGCTTTGTTACTAAGCTAACATTGATTGCAAACCCTGATTTGAAAGACTATATAAGGGAAAACTCTATAAACTGGGAAAAATAATCCCCACACCTTTCGTGTGATACTAGTTGTAAGCTAGAGTCGATTCTCCTTTAACCTCTGGTTTTCTTTTCTCAAACCGGGTTAACGACTTAAAGACTTCATTGGGATTATGAAGCCAGACCGATACTACTTTCTTGTAGTTGTGTGATCTGATCTTGTTGTTTCTATCGTACGAGTACAATTGTAATAATTGGCTTGAGATTTCTATCTCCAATAGGCAAGATAAAAGGTAATCACAAACATATTCGTCTCATCGTCTGTGATTCCACAACATCTTGTTTTGCTACCATACGATTAAGATTGTTGTGAGGTGATTGATAATACTAGGTTGGTGTTCGAGAATATAAATCCGGATTATCAATTGGTTCATGTTCACCTTGATTTATCAAAATACGGATCAAAACTTATAGGTATATTCATGGGAGACAGATTTATCTATCACCGTAGAATTTTCTGTATGATACAGATTTGTTTATTGAAGTCTTCGACTTTGGGTCGTAGAAACTCTTAGTTGTGGAAACTCTTAGTTGTGGGTGAGATCATCTAAGGGAATCAAGTACGTAGAATCTTGATGGGATCAGAGACGTAGGATCATAACTGTACCTTGGATCAGTATGAGATTGGTTGGGGTTCAACTACAGTCCATACCGAAGTTAGTTTGTAGTAGGCTAGTGTCTGTAGCGGCTTAATACAGTGTGTGTTCAATCTGGATTAGGTCCCGGGGTTTTTCTGCATTTGCGGTATCCTCGTTAACAAAATCCTGGTGTCTATGTTATTTCTATTCCGCATTATATTTTGTTATATAATTGAAATATCACAGGTTGTGCGTTGTTCAATCAATTAGAATATCCGACCTTTTGGGTTGTTGATTTAAATTGATTGACACTTGGATATTGGTATTTGGTACCATCCAAGTTATCTCTCTTTGATAAAGACTCGCAGATTTCTATTTGCTCGAGTATAGATCAAATCGAGAGATTGAGATATAAACTCTTTGATATACTTTTATCTAGATTGAGTCTGACTGTCTAGTTGATTCTCTAGAAAGTATATTGGAGTTTGTCCATACAGATTTCTAAGCGAAATATTGGGTGTGGTTGTTATACCCCTGCTTTTTCACAAATACATATGGTTTACAGATCATTATGTAAGGGAGAGTGGTTTTCATGTCGAGATGAAGTATTTACTAAGGGGGAGTGATACATATCACCATAGTATTATTGTCAAAGTTGTGACACAATTGGACTTTGATGTTGTATAATAATACTATGACACTGTATAACAATAATTGAGAGCATTTTTTTTCTCATTATTATCGCTACGGATCTTCAACATCTATGATGCTGAACTTACAACCCTTAAGATCATAGAGTACTTGGAAGTAACGAAGATTTCGAGTCACGTTGAAGATGCCGAGGAGATCAAGCATTTGGATGAGAAGCTACAATTTTTCTTTATTTTGTATTCCATATGCATTGATAGTTTTGTCACTAAAATTGACAAAGGGGGAGATTGTGTAAGGACCCTCAAGATCGTCAATGGTATTAAACCAGTCAAGAGCCGACTAAGCCGCTAATGACTCGATTATTTAGAGGTGAACCTAAATTAATAGAAATTAATCTAACAACGATTTAGATATGAGACTAGTATCATTGGATGGATCTCGAAAAGTTACACGAAATGGACTACTCGAACGTGTCAATCGGACACCGGACGAAAAAGATATCACACTCAGAAATTTTGGTGCCGAAGTTTGACTTTTGACCGTTGACCGCGACCTTGACCGTTGACTTTAGTTGACAGAACCTCTAAACTTGACTGTACCTATGTGTAGTAATTAATTATCCCTTAGTGGTTATCTAGATGGTACATAGTAAAGCCTTAAATAAGGTTTCAAATATATAGTTTTGAATTTGAGTTTTGTGGAAAACTTATCTTTTCATTTTGCCCTCCTGTTTCACCTAGTTGATGTGTTACCGAGCAAAAGAGTGAGTGACAGACAGATCTTGAGAGTAGGAGCTGTTGAGTGTAGTTATTTTGTAGGAAATAAAAACAGGGACCTTGAGAGACAATGAAAGTTTTGGATGATGGTGAGATATGAGGGTGATGTGTGTAGTATTTGAGTGATTATAAGCTAGTAACAAATAAAAGGGAAAGAGAAATCAGTGAGGTATAAGTATTATATCTAGATAGAGAGAATGATAATTTAGTTGACGAGGAAATAGTTGAGTTGATGGTGTTAGTAAATTAGTAATAATGGTTCATATGGGGGTGAGAATGATTATCTTTGTACAAATGATGATAGAGCATGCTCAATCAATAAGTTAGTCTTCTTTAACAACGATCGATCTAAAGGATGAACCAGTGAATTGAGGATCTCAAGGTAGGAGTATTTTTCCTTCAGAATCATGTGGGAACTCTTGTAACCTTCTTGTAATCATTAAGTTTTTTTTCAACGAGCATGATGTGCCTTTACTTCTTGTGAGCATATTTGTGATATGTGTTACCTAGTATCTCCGCAGGGAGTGTCTATGGCTTTCCCATGGCTCCTTGCTAAGTGTTATTCAGCATGGGAAGTGTAAATATTACATAGCACGAGAAGTGCATATAATAGCTATTTCAGCACAAGGGTGTAAATAGTATTAGTTTTTATTTTATATGGTAAATTTATGTTTTTATTCAACACGGGAAGTGTATATATTACTACGAGGTATTTGGGGAAAACAGTCTTATGCATATCATACTGGTTTGATCGCAGAATATGTTTTTCCTTTATAGAAATGCTATATTTCGATGTTTGTTGATTGTTGGGTGAATATTTTGATGTGTGTTTGCAATATTTTTCCCGCGAGGAGTGTCCGTGGTTTCCCCATGGCTCCTTGCTAAGTCTTATTCAGCACGGGAAGTGTAAATATTATATAGCACGGGAAGTACAATACAACGATTTCAGCACAAGGGTGTAAATAGTATTACTTTTTATTTTATATGGTAAATTTATGTTTTATTCAGCTCGGGAAGTGTAAATATTACTACGAGGTATCTGGGGGAAATACTCTTACGCATGTTATGCACGTTGAATGTTTAGTTACTGTTCTTTAGAAACATGAGCATGTTAGTGATTACTTGAAAGTTATATGTTTCCATTGGGAACCTCTTTGGGATGATGTGCTCACTCGTTCCCGCTTCAGTTTCAGTAATCAGAAGAAATGGTGAGCGTGAAGATATTCATTTTCGTAGCTTAAAGATTTTAGTGAAGTTAGAGATTTTGTGAATCTTTTATATATATGAATTCTTTATTTATTCTGTAAAACAACACATTAATATATTCATATCACCTGAGAGAATTGTCATTTGTATAATGTCGGAGAGTTTGGGTTTTGTTATTAGCACTTTACGCAATTATGATTCTTAAAATTGGTAAACTAGGTTTGATGCTTCATTTAGGTTGTAATCCCATTAGCTAAGTAGGTGATTAGCTTGGGGCGTCACAAGTTGGTATCAGAGCTCACTATTAGATCTTACATGGGCAAGAATAGATAATAGTTAGTGACAGTTTTTGAATTTGAATAGTTTAGAATTGGGATGGGCTGTGAGATAATTCTTAATCACTAAAAGCCATCAAGAACTAAAAGATTTATTTGGTTGACTAATTCGTTTCCTTGATGTTTGTGTATTTTACAAAGTAAAAATTGTAAGTTGAACCAATTATATTATAATTTAGAAGCTTTGATTGAAATTAAGGAATAATTAGTTTAAAATTTTGAATAGTTAGTCACTCAAACACTGGTGAATAGTGAGTTTAGTAAATCTGATATAAATCCCAAATTCATTTTGGAAACTTACTGAGTACCTTTACATATAATTAGAACCGTTAATTTATTAAGATTGAAAATTAGTGTGAAGAACATAGACTTATTTATCTGATAGTGCTTCAATCGGTATAACTAAGGTTGATATTTTTAATTGATAGATTACAGATTCAAACAGAAACTTTACCATAGAATATCTTCTAATGTACTTATAACCATTAATCTATTGAAATAGAAATTTGTCTTTTGAACCTAGAACTACAAGTTTCAGATCTTAGTTGTAGGAAACCATATAGGTTTGTGTTTCTTTTCTTGTTTCTTCGAACTCATTTGAAATGAGTTGGTGTTCGCGAGTTTGTGAGTATGAGCAATACTTGCACTTAGTCGAGAGATAGTATTTATCTATAATGTGGGGAGTTTTGAATATCAGAAGGATGGATCGATTTTCGATGACGAAAATGTATAAGGTGAGGAGAATGTAAGGACCCTCAAGCTCGTCAACGCTATTAAACTAGTCAAGAGCCGACTAAGCCGCTAATGACTCGATTATTTAGAGGTGAACCCAAATTAATAGAAATTAATCTAATAACGATTTAGATATAAGACTAGTATCATTGGATATATCTCGAAAAGTTACACGAAGTGGACTACTCGAACGCGTTAATCGGACACCGGACGAGAAAGATATCGCACTCAGAAATTTTAGTGTCGAAGTTTGACTTTTGACCGTTGACCGCGACCTTGACCGTTGACTTTAGTTGACAGAACCGCCACTACACCATTTTTCCGATTCGAAACGGTTTCTGAGCGTTATGAATCGGGGTTGTAACGGTTCCGGACCGTTACGAAAAGGGGTGCTACAATTTTTTCGCAACGGCCCACTAGCCGTTACGAATTTTTTTCGTAACGGCCCTTGTAACAGCTTAGAGCCGTTACTACGTGGCACCGTCGTAACATGCTCAAGCCGTTACGAATTTATTTAGTAACAGAACGTTGTAACACGTTGAAGCCGTTACGAATTTTTTTGTAACTGTAAAAATATTACTGTCGGTCAACCTTGACCTGGTCAAAATCAGTCATCAATGACCAATTTTGACCGGATCAAGGTTGACCGGCAGCTCATTCTCGACCGGGATACGCCGGAATTCCAAATAAATACACATTTCATGCTACCAATCATCCATATCTAACAATAGTTTCAATCAATTCATACTCTACTCAATCAATTCATATCTACACATTCATATAAAAAACACAAATTTTTCTAAGTACCAATTTTTTTTTTGTTAAGTATAAAATTCTGAGGGAATACATAGATAGAAATTTACTAAGTTCCAAAGTTCAGTTCATAGAAACTTAAAAAACTTTCTAAGTTCATAACTTATATCTAAGTTTTCCCATGTCACATGCTAACAGGAACAGAAACACGACTCACATAAAAGCCTTCTCATGCCGCAGACTGCTGCATCTGAAGTAGGATTCAAAAATCTGATGGAATCCAACGCGACAACAGCTATGCATCTTCAATCCAATGGCCATTGCTCTTACAGGATCTTTCTACCAAGAAAGAAGCAGCTACGTAGTACTTTACCTGCAGACACAAAACACTGTTAACAACGGTTTAAGATGTCAAGAGAAAAGCTTTAAACTACAGAATTGGTAAAAGGTTTAATGCATACATCAGGTCCACGAGAGATATAATCACCAGCGTAGCTGGTGTACATTTCACTGACATCATTGCTGCCATAAGATCCTGGCACCATATCATTCATGTAAATAGGAATCATACACACAATTGGTAAACACTCAGACCACCCAGAAAAGACTCGAACTCGAAACAACACCAAAAATAAATAATTAAACTCCCTATCTCCACTATAACCTAGACTCTGACGACTGCCATAAATCCCATGCGAGTCCTGAGCAGAGAGAGAACTTCTGCTGCTAGCACCATACCCCAGGTGAGATCTCCCAAGCCTAAATCATAACGGGGTATTATAAATAGGTGCTTAAAAGAAACCAATTACAGCTACTAGCAGTAAGATGGAACTCACAAACCTGTCATTGTAAGCTTCCCCGTAATGAGAAGCACTGCCACCTTCCCCATAATCTAGCTGAGCCCTTTGGCGCGGACCAGCATCAGCATAACGTTGAGGTACATCCCCCTAAGGTAACATACATACAAAAAATAATCATACTACTAAAAAAACAAATAAGTACAACTATTGCAATAACTGTACTCAAGACTAAAACCCCTGAAACTAATCAAACAAGGACCAAGGTTATTAGATGTGCGTACTTGGTCTCCTTGTGTAGGATCAAAGTTTGATAACCATTTCACCACAGAAGATGGTACACTTATATCCATGGCTTCTGTTGGATCTGTTTCGCATACACGAGGTATAGACAACGCAGCACAGTTCACAATCACATCAGGCTGGCAATACATCAATTAAACTTATTATAAGATTTTGAAATCAGTACATGATTGCCCACATAAAAAATTAAAATAATTACGAGTTTGCAAACCTTTTCAAATGTAGTGGATATTGAATCAAGACCTTGTCCAGTTTGTAAAAACCCAGGACTATATGTAAAACTTATGCAGGACTAGGAGCAGTTCTATATTTGTCTGTGTCCATCGGCTCGCCTGCAGCGAATTCACCCTCCCCTGCGCTCGCATCGACGTCAGCACCATCGGTTTGGGGTTCGGCTGTGCTTTGTGGTGGAGGTAATGGTGATTCTGCTGGAGTAGGTGGCTTTGGCGCTGCTGGCTTGGGTTTCGTCATCACTGGCCTGCAAAACCTGTTCCAACGAAACAAACAAAATATATTCATCACTAAGGAGAAAGTGGATGAGGCAATCAATCACGAAGCCAAACTTTCTTGCAAGAGTTTCAAACAAAGACCCATCCAATAAAATGGCAGACCTTAGAGAATCACGAGACTCGTCAAGTGCAGTACCAATCGCAGATTACCAAACTACAAGAGTTTTAAACAATTTCACATCTTCAGAACAATAAATCTTTGAAATGGAGAAAAGATAATCATAAAACAGAGAGGAAAATAAAATCTTATCCACCTCTACATTCTGCTTTTTTTCCTTGTATACGTTCAGTCCACATATTACGAATAATGGCACGCCGTCCTTCAACAAATGGGTTTTCCAGAGGAAGAGTATAGTAGTCAATGACCTGTCACAATTAACATAGAAATTTATCCATAAGAACGGTGTATGGCATGATTCTAGAAATGAAATCCAACTCAACACAGTAATTCCAGAACAATCAAATCAAAATAATAGAAAAGAAAACACAAACCTCCAATTTACGAAGTTCTGGTAACCAAAACGTACTTAAACCATCAAGAGTGGCTGGTCTATCACATGCATAAGTTAATACAACAACATCTGCTAACTTTAATTCTTGACCAAGTGTAAATTGATACCTATCAAGGGCCTCTACATTCCTATTAACGTCAGCAGACAACAACACTAGGTTAGTATATTTAGGCAGAGAGTCTTCATGTTGCTGCTTCTCTCTCAACCATGCTTATGCTTCCACACACTCCTTAATGACCTGCCACATTAAGTCGAGTTCTTTCCTAAGTGAGTTGCATACAAATATACAAACAGAAACTCATTTTTTTTCTATAAATGAAGGAAGACTCATATTTGGCTAATACTAATAAGTGGAAGTGCAATAATTAGGCATCGATAATGGGCATAAATTGAAATAAAAATTACCTCCATAGCATTCAACAAAGCATTGAACAAAGTAGGAAGTGCTCTATTTGTAACAAACGCATCCCCTTCCACCGACAGATTCTCAAATCGCACTTCAATTTTAGGAATATCATTTCCAACCCTGGTATAACAAGACCGAAACAATCAGTACCTTAAACAAACCTTATTTACAAGTGAAACTCCCTCAAACTGATTAACAAACTGAAACCCTTAAAACTGATTAACAAACTGAAAACCTTAAATCTGATTAACAAACTGAAACCCTAAATTCGAAATAACCCAAACCCTAAAACATATGACGAAAGACTTACACAGATGAAATACAAATGATGAAATCGAAACCCTAAACTCGATTAACAGATGATGAAATTCAAATTCTGAACTTGATCAACATATGTGATTCTACAGGGAAGAAGAAAAAAAGATAAGGAAGAGAAAATCTAACAGACAAAAAGAAGAAACATATACCTAAAGCTGAGATTCAAGATCAGTTCTTGAAAGCTCCAAGCCGATGAACCCTAAAATGAAATGGAAACAAAAAATGGTATCAGATGGAACCCAAAAATCTGATTTAACAGATGATAAAACCCTAAAATCGAAAAATTGATGATGACTTATGCAGATCGAAACTAAAATCGAAACCTAAACTCGTTAATCTTACACAGTTCTTCAAAGATCAGAAGATTAACGAGTGTGGAGACGAGACGAGAGGAGAGAAGAAGAAAGAACAGGAGCAGAAGAGAGAAAAGAAAAAACTGAAAATGAAATCTCGATTTGGCTAAGTGCTGAGATATCCTCAAAAGCACGCATGTGAATCGCACACGCATGGGAGGAAATATCCTCTGGTATAACTCATCGTGGGTGGAAACATAATGCCACACATGTGAATGGCAAATGCACATTCTGAAGGTGTTACCACCCAAGTGTGACCAAGCGTGTGACTGGCACGCGTATAAAAAAATTCGTAACGGCTTAGCCCTGTTACAAATTTTTAAGAAATTAGTAACGGCTTCCACCTGTTACGAATTTTTTGTAACGGACATTTGTAACGGGAAATTCGTAACGGCTCATAAGCCGTTACGAATTGTTGTTACTAATACGGGAATTTGGTGTAGTGCTCTAAACTTGACTGTACCTATGTGTAGTAATTAATTATCCCTTAGTAGTTATCTAGATGGTACATAGTAAAGCCTTAAATAAGGTTTCAAATGTATAGTTTTGAATTTGAGTTTTGTGGAAGAATTATCTTTTCATTTTGATCCCTCTTGTTTCACCTAGTTGATGTGGTACCGAGCAAAGGAGTGAGTGACAGACATATCTTGAGAGTAGGAGCTGTTGAGTGTAGTTATTTTGTAGGAAATAAAAAGGGGGACTTTGAGAGACAATGAAAGTTTTGGATGATGGTGAGATATGAGGGTGATGTGTGTAATATTTGAGTGATTGTAAGCTAGTAACAAATAAAAGGGAAGGAGAAATCAGTGAGGTATAAGTATTCTATCTAGCTAGAGAGAATGAGAATTTAGTTGATGAGGAAATAATTGAGTTGATGGTGTTAGTAAATTAGTAATAATGGTTCATATGGGGGTGAGAATGATTATCTTTGTACAAATGATGATAGAGCATGATCAATCAATAATTTAGTCTTCTTTAACAACGATCTATCTAAAGGATGAACCAGTGGATTGAGGATCTCAAGGTAGGAGTGGGTTGCCTTCAGAATCAGGTGGGAACTCTTGTAACCTTCAACGAGCATGATGTGCCTTTACTTCTTGTGAGCATATTTGTGTGTAATCGAGTGGGTATGAGTTGTGATATGTGTTACCTGGTATCCCCGCAGGGAGTGTCTATGGATTTCCCATGGCTCCTTGCTAAGTCTTATTCAGCACGGGAAGTGTAAATATTACATAGCACGGGAACTTCATATAATAGCTATTTCAGCACAAGGGTGTAAGTAGTATTAATTTTTATTTTATATGGTAAATTTATGTTTTTATTCATCACGAGAAGTGTATATATTACTACGAGGTATTTGGGGAAAATGGTCTTATGCATATCATACTGGTTTGATCGTAGAATATGTTTTTCCTTTATAGAAATGCTAAATTTCGAAATTTATTGATTGTTGGGTGAATATTTTGATGTGTCTTTGCGATATTTTCCCCGCGAGGAGCGTATGTGGTTTCCCCATGGCTCCTTGCTAAGTCTTATTCAGCACGGGAAGTGTAAATATTATATAGCACGGGAAGTGCAATATAGCTATTTCAGCACAAGGGTGTAAATAGTATTACTTTTTATTTTATATGGTAAATTTATGTTCTATTCAGCACGAGAAGTGTAAATATTACTACGAGGTATCTGGGGGAAATACTCTTACGCATGTTATGCACGTTGAATGTTTAGTTACTGTTCTTTAGAAACATGAGCATGTTAGTGATTACTTGAAAGTTATATGTTTCCATTGGGCACCCCTTTGGGATGATGTGCTCACTCATTCCCACTCCAGTTTCAGTAATCAGAAGAAATTATGAGCGTGAAGATATCCGTTTTCATAGCTTAAATCTTTTAGCGATGTTAGAGATGTTGTGAATCTTATATATATATACATATATATATGTATTCTTTATTTATTCTGTAAAACAACACATTAATATATTCATATCACCTGAGAGAATTGTCATTTGTATAATATCGGGGAGTTTGGGTTTTGTTATTAGCACTTTATGTAATTATGATTCTTAAAATCAGTAAACTAGGTTTGATGCTTCATTTAGGTGTAATCCCATTATCTAAGTAGGTGATTAGGTTGGGGCGTCACAGATTGTTAGAGCACTGCTCGGTCAAAATCGCATGCGTTGTTATCTCAAGCATGTTTGTCAATGTTAGTGATCAAAACTATAAGTCTTGATTTCTAGATGTCTCGGACTAGGACATAATTTGTGTAGTTGAGCTTAGACTTCACGACGCTTATCACTTGAAGATGAAGAACTACTAAGGAGAGATTGTGGAACTTCATCGAAAAAAGGTATGTGGAGACTTAAACTCATCTATCACTTGGAAAGTCTATTTCTACTCTATCTCCTATATTGAGACATAACTCGTGTTACGATATAGTTTTATCTATACACATTTGAGATTTCGAGCTGAGTATATCTCCCTTACATATTTCTCGAAATATGTGTTGGTAAGCTTTCGCTTCGACCAAGTTCATCTTATATCATGAGAAAATTGCTGAGTAACATCTTACATGGTTCGTGCGATACAATCATTTGGTGTAAGACTTGGAATGATTCGATAATGATTATTTCAATATCTTGAAAATTGCTTTGATGCTAATAGTGTGTGAAAACGGCTGTTGTCATTATAGAAGAATGTTTCAATGATTGAAATAAAGAGTTCAGAATCTTGTAACCATCTTTGGATATAAGCATAGTGTGTTCGCACATTAGTGTATAAGTCCAAAACCGGGAGCCTAAAGTATGCATACTTGTGTGTATACAAAAAGGTTGTATGAGACTGGGTGAGTATGCGTACCCGTAAGCATACTAGCGGAAGTTCATGTCCGTGAATTTCTGCTGAGTTTGAAAACCAAAACCAAAATCATCCGGTTACCTAAAGTACGCGTACCCGTACGCATACTGGCGGAAAGTTCACTTCCGTGAATTTCTGCTGAGTTTGAAAACTAAAATAAACTCAAATCCGGTTACTTAAGTACGCATACCCGTACGCATACTTAAGTGGTTACTTTCTAAGATCGGTTGTACATGAACCTAAAACATTTATCAATAAGGAATTCAATCTTTGCAAACCGTGGCTATAATGTTCATATATTAATTCGAGTGAATCAAACCGATTTTGCTTCAATTGTGTTCTTATATAAATCCATGGAAATATAGCAATTGAACAACTCTTTAACTAGTTTCATTTGAGTCATTTGAACTAGTTATGGTTAAGATGAATAAGGTTGATATGAGAGTAATCATATGGCTAACCTCGGTTAAATATTTGTGAACCAACATGGTGTACACGTTTAGGTACGGTTATATAAACCTAAATGAGGGTACATTTCATTTGTGTGTAACAAGCTAAGTTCGATCTAACGGTTGAAAGACATTATCTTGGTTGAATCAGGTTTTTCATCTAACATTGATTATTGAATGCTTTGTTACCAAGGTAACTTGGATTGCAAACTATATAAAGGAGAACTCTAGCAACTGGGAGACCTAATCCCCACACCTCATATGTTTTACTAGTTTCATAACTAGAGTCGGTTATCCTTTAACCTTAGGGTTCTTCTCGAGACCTTGTAGGTTAACGACATGAAGACTTCATTGGGATTGTGAAGCCAGACCCAACTATTCTCTTTGTAGTTGCGTGATCTGATCTTGCTGTTCCTATCGTGATTGAGTGCAATTATAAAATTGGCTTGAGATTTATATTTCCAGTAGGCAAGATAGAAAAGTAATCACAAACACCTTCGTCTCATCGTTTGTGATTCCAGAATAACTTGTTTCGCTAGTCGATTATGTTTATTGTGAGGTGATTGATAATACTAGGTTGTTCTTCGAGATAATAAGTCTGGTTTATCAATTCACCTTGATTTATCTAAAGACAGAACAAAAACTCTTGGGTATTTCTGTGGGAGACAGATTTATTCAATCCTATAGACTTTTCTGTGTGAGACATATTTGTTGATCAAGTCTTCGAATTTGGGTCGTAACAACTCTTAGTTGTGGGTGAGATTAGCTAAGGGAATCAAGTACGTAGTATCCTGCTGGGATCAGAGACGTAAGGAGCGCAACTGTACCTTGAATCAGTGTGAGATTGATTAGGGTTCAACTATAGTTCAGTCCGAAGTTAATTGGTAGTAGGATAGTGTCGGTAGCGGCTTAATACAATGTGGTGTTCAATCTGGACTAGGTCTCGAGGGTTTTCTGCATTTGCGGTTTCCTCGTTAACAAAATTCTGGTGTCTGTGTTATTTCTTTTACGCATTATATTTTTTGTATAATTGAAATATCACAGGTTGTGCGTTAAGATCAATCAATTAGAATATCCAACCTTTGGTTGTTGATTTACATTGATTGACACTTGAACATTGGTCTTTGGTACCGTTCAAGTAATTCCTCTTATATTCAATCGGGCTCGCAGATTTCTATTTGTTGATTGCGGAGTGAATTAAGAGTTAGAGATATTAAACTCTTAGATATACTTTATTCTAACTTGAGTCTGACTGTCTAGTTGATTCTCTAAAAAGTGTACTGGAGTAAGTCCTTTCAGATTGCTAAATTGGGTGCGGTTGTTAGACCCCCGCATTTTCACGCCTGGAACTTGATTAGTAAAGCAAAAATTATCGGAGGTTTGGGATTTAAAATATTATAACATTGAATGAAAAATTGCTAACAAAACTTTCTTGGAGACTGATCTCCAATTTAAATTTAAATGATTTATAGATCATCCTTTGCCTATAAATCTAAGTACAACCCATATGATCATCCTTTGCCTCTATTAGGAGGTATAAATCAGGGTATACATATAGGCACTTGGGGTGATGAGTTTGTTTTTAGAAACAAAAATGGTGAAGCTGTTAAATGTAATTGAGAAATGCATAGTTTGGTATAATAATGGAGGTGGGGGAGCATTATCCATCCAATGATCGAGGATTAAATGTTTTCAACTTCTTAAGGATGTTATAACAACTTTTGTATTGGAAACCTTTACATTTTGATCTCTGTCAATCCTCTTAATATCTCTATTCCTGTAATTTGCAAAACAATAACCATCTAATTAAAGATCACAACATGTTAAAAAATTTGACTTCTAAATGCAACAATTTGAATTGTTCTCGCCACGTTGCATCGATTGGCTTGCATAATCATTAGTCACACTAACATATAAAATCATTTCTTTGCTGATTGTACAAGAAAAGACCTGACAATCTTGAATGATCAAGATCTCTGATTGGTAGTTTATTTTTTCTTATTTTCGAAAAAGAGGTTAAACCTCAGTAGATATATTGATAACTCTGATTTAGGAAATCAAGAACCTTATAAAGATGTTTCATTATAAGTTCATACAAATTATAGTATCTCCACCAATTCTTGCCTATCAATTCTATCTTTCCAAATCTAAGAACTATTTTAGAGGCCTTCTTTTCTCTCTCAGAGGAGAAAACAAAACATACAGGGCCAAACAAGTTTTGAAAACAAAACTAGTTTGTATCAAGGAACAAGCCAATGATTGGATCAGACCCAACCCACTGTTTCTCACAACTTGTGTATTGACATGGACCGTGGTTTTCAAATTTCGATTGCCTATTGCAATCAAGGTGACAATGACCTAAGTGATAACAGTAGCCAAGGTAGTAACCAAAGTAGCAGGGGTAGCAGTATCAGCAGTATATGAAATAGCAGTAGTAGTATGAATCGATATGTAAAGGTCTGGAACGGATTAGATCGGGATGTGTTAACATTTGCAGTGATAGATGAACTTGTTGATGGTGATCTTTATCTAATTGTTGTTGTCTTAGATTCCATAGATTGAGTGTTGTTATTCTTGTTGCTGTTGGTGATTGATTCTTTTTACAGAAATCCATTTCCTTTCACTTTAGCCAACTCTTCAGTTTATTGAAGATGAACAACAAAAACCCAGATATTATATTAAACCCAAATCTAAAACATATAGTAATAAAAAGCCTAAAAAACTCCCACTGAAATCAGAACTAGGGTATAAACATATAATAAAAAGCCTAAAAAACTCTGACTGAAATCATAACTAGGGTATAAGGAAGCCCTAAAAGATGAAATCAACAAAAGAAATTATAAAACTAGGGAATAAAAGTGAAAAGAAAAACTTAAATCTAACCTAAATATAGAAGTTATGTGATGCAAATCCAAATCTAAACAGAACTATTAAAATCAAAGTACATCAAGAAGATTAAAGAGAGGATTAGATTGGGTTGCAGATCTGAGCAGGATAAGGATAAAAGTTTACGTGGCTGAAAGGTTTAGAGAAAGAGGATAAAGAAAAAAGAGAGTTGAAAAGGGAAAATTTTGTGTTTTAGCTGTGGAATGTAACCCACACCTTTGTGTGTTTTAGAGATTGATTGTTTATTTATGCACAATATCTCTTATGAATATTCAGCCAAAGTGTGAGTGCTTGTTGTTATGCACCGTTAATAAGACTTGGTGTATAATAATTACAACAATAACTAAGCCTTTGGTCCAAATAAGTTGTGTAGGCTAACATAACTAAAAAAGAAGTATATCTTAATCCATCTACCTCGACACTTGGAACCACGTGGTTTTGGGTACTCCTCGGGATGCAGTAATATATTTTGCAAAATTAATCTCAAATCAGACAAGGAGATTTAACCGAAATTAGAGGTGAGAGAATATGTGAGTTGAAATGATTTGGTGCCCACAATTAAAGGGATTTGAATTAAAATCGTTGTCCTTAGATAATATAACCTTTTTCGTTTGTGTTATGGCCGAACTACAAAGATATGGCCGCCCAGCACTGACGGACCTACAACTGGGCTAACCTGGGCTTTAGCCCAGGTAGCCGTCACACTCTAACAACCTAAAAAGGTGAAATGTTTGCTCGTCCAAGACTATTAGCCGGACTCGAAAAAAAATTAAGGTCTTTTGGGTCCTACCCTGCCGCCCAGTATTCCTTAGATCATGATAGACAGATGCCCAATTTTGCACGTTTACCCAAGTTTGCCAATACCGGATACCCAGCCTAATGGCCTCATAATTGACAAATTTATTCGAGAATTCTTTCGGACTTACCCTAACCTGTGACAAAAAAAATCTTCATTTCGTTATCCGTCACTATTGAGATAGTACACCATAGTTTAAAAGACAATTGTTAATCACACAATTGTCAATATTTTTAATCATACAATTGTTATTCTCTTCAACTTGGCCATCATTACCTAATACCTTGTTTTACCGAAAGTAACATTTACACGAAAACAGGCGCAAGTCATTATCACATTCCAATAATTGGATACACAGGTTTCCCCCTTGTCCAATGAAAATAGGATACTGATTTGGATTCAAAGTAATATTCAATATACACCATACCACATCCCGTCGTGATTCAATATAAATGGCATAATTATATTACAGATCCCCGACATCAAAAGAAGTCGAAAAAAATTAGCCGTCCAGGCAAAAACAAATGGTTCCTGTTGTAAACTTCGGTCCAACTAAAATGGAGGAGAAAACTAACAAACTCGTTTCCCCTCACCCCAACTACTCCCGAAAGCAAACCAAACATGGCACTCAACGTAAGAAGTTCCTACAAGGCTACAACTAACTCTGCTTATTTCCTATTCCTATTCCTCAATATAATATCTTTCTCCCCATTCCCATTGGTGCTTCTCTCTTGACTTTCTCTCTCCCTCCCTCCTCTTTCTCCAGGAACTACTGATAATTAGTGAGGTTTTTCTTTTCTTTCTTTAAATTTAAAGGTTATTCTCTATAATTAGCAATCATTACTTTTCATTTGTTGTTTATCCTGATCATACTGTGAGTGATCTTCGATATGAATTGTTTGAAATGAAGTTACTTTTTTTTTAGTGATCTTTCTAATCATTGTTTTTTTCTCCTATCTTTCATCTTACTCAATCTTGATTTCATTTTACTTTTCTTATTTTAACCCATTTTTGTTCAATCAAATTACTCGACTATCACTGTCTTTTCTCTATCAGTAAATAAAGTTCGTAGCTTTTTATGTTTTTGATTGATTTTTGTTATGAATTTCTGTAGTGATGTTATAATTAAGATTTTCAGAAATTTGGTTAGTGAACTTATTTGATCCACCATGAGAACTCATGGGATATTCTTCAATGAGTTGGACTAGTTTGGATTGCTGTAATTCTGTGTAAAGAGTTAGGACTCCACAATTGTCGGATAAACAACCCTTTATGGTTTCAATTGTAGTATAACTTTGTAATTTACAAATTGTTCATTTTGGGGTTTGCTGCATACAATTCGTTCATTCCCACCGTCGACTTACTTATCTGTGATTGTTTCATTTGTGTAGTAGTTCTACTTAGTTGATTGGCGAAGGCAAGAAGATGGACAATGGTTCTCATGGAGAGGATTATTCTTCTAATGATGAGGTACATTTTTCTTTTTTTTCTTGCTTGTTTGTAAGTTTCTATTTGGGATATAAAAGCAGTATGGTCTGGTAGTTCCTCTTTTTTGGTTTTATGTTTTACTGCATTCTCGTGCTCTTTTTCAAATTTTCAATGAAAAAGCTTGTATGGGTCACATTATGACTTATGAGTTTATACAATATTTTGGTTTCGGAATAGCTTGTAATCAAGTGTCAATGAGGTGATATTCATATGGACGAACTCGCATGGTTTTACATGTATAATCTCCTGAATTATTAATCTGAAATGATTTTGTTTGTTTTTCATGGTAACATGTTTAGTATGACATTCGTGATAGGGTAATGTATAATTTTGCTTCAGGGCACAGATCATCACAATCTTTTTTCCTCCATCATCCAGGTCAAGGCTGATGCTGGACCACCTGCCTCCTTGACATGGCAAAGAAAACTAAGCAGTGAAGGAAATGCTCCTGTAGAGTTCAGGCCGAAATTGCATGAGATGATTCACATGGTATGTGCTCATCTTTAAAGTATTCTTTTCTTTTGCTAGATCGGTGATGTCACCTGTTATGTGTGCGCGCTTGCTGCTGAGTATTATGCTCATGACATGCTATTAGGCGGCTATGACACCAGTGTAAACAATTTAGGTGAACTTTTAGTTTTGTTTGAGAAATTGGAATAGCACATACTAATGCGTCATCCATGTGAATAGATTTGCATAAAGAAAGTAAGCATGCTAGCAAAGATAATAGAAATTCACCGACGTAGCAACAATACATAGGGAAGTTGTTTGTGTTCGGCCCAGCGAGCTAACTTGCAGCTTAGCCGGTGGGCTTTAAAGCAATAGAGCACAGGATTGGATGGTAAATGACGATTTCTACTGATTAAGAAAGGCACTAGTAGTCCCACCTTTTAGCTTGTATCGATATCTTATGCCCCAAACTCGCATCATTATCTGAACTCACATTATTACCGGAGCATTCTCCAAGATCTGTTAAAAAAACCAGGGTGTTCATGTGAGGAATTACTTGAAGGCATGAGTGACCCTTACCAACATCATCCCAAAGTCTATTTAGAACTGATGTATTAGCATCACACCAGTATACATTCTTATGCTCATGCCATAATAGAACTTCATTGCTCTTTGTAATTGCAAAAGGATCGTACATTTTTGGGTCATGTGATATACTTAACTCCTTACTCCAACTCCAATTGTGGTCGTAGTACTCTAGTTGGTTTATTCTTGATTGTTTTGCTCTCCTTTTTTTCAGAATGTTTCTTTTAAATGCCCAAATATCTAGGATTTGAACACAGATTTTACGGTGAATAGCACACAGATTTCCTCCCAACAGCATGAGCCTTACGAAACCATCTCGCTTCTTATAATCAAAAGGTGGTGATGGGACGTACCTGAACTTCTCATCTGCCAGATCATAGGCGATAATCTTACTTCTCCGTTTTCTGCCAGTCTCACCCCACCAATGAATTGCTCCATTAACAAAGATGCCCGGTGAATAGAATCTGTAATGGAAGTTTTCTTTCTTTCTCCACCCAAGCTGAGAGCCAAGAGTATATACCTCAACATGTCCCTGCTGCTGGTTTAAGTACTGGTAACTAATTCGAACAACCTTATACTTATTGATATAATGAACGTACCCAAATCCAACTGTATGCCACCCTTGACATTCTGGTACTTTAGAACCTGGAAGAACAAGAAATTCTCCAGTTATGGGATTACAAATAATACAAGAATGATTATTTGTTCCTTTGTTATGTGTGTGAAGACATACCAAACCATTGCATGAACCAACCATGTGATTATGAAGATTGTATGGCAGACTGTATTTTACACGGTCTAACTTTGCTAGTGTTTCTCTGGAGTAGTCTTTTTTGAGATTTACTTCATACTGATCCCCATAGTAGAGTTGTACTTGTCTATCTGATTCAGCCTACAGATTATTAATGTCACCGAATGCAAAAAGAAGACCTCGTCTGCTTACGGTGGATTCAATGGTTAAGCGAGAAAGTATGTTTTCTAAAATCTCGTGGGAATATCCTCCACGAAGATGATTTTGGTTCAAAAGAAACCGATATTGAAAAAATTCAATTAGGTATACATATTTCTTCACGTCTAGATTTTCTCTAGGGTTTAGTAGATCCTTTTTTTTTAGCTTCTGTATTTTATAACCAAACTCTAGTAGAGTTACCAAGGGCAGATCCACAAGGAAGCACGGCCTTATACTATCTATGTAATAGAACCCAAGTGATCTTCGGACATGGTCATTGGGTGCAGTTAGAGTGCCCAAAAACCACATTTTAGATGTCCAGTGAATAGTTATGTCGCCTTTGAAATATTTGGTGATCAACTTTCAAATTCTAGATTGCTATTAAAGGAAATTGATGACTTTGTCAAGTTTTAAAGGAGCACTACTCAGAGATATCTGGTTATCTCAGCTCAAACTAAAACTGCAGTTTCTCAAGACATTGGTCCAGACAAGAGTCATACTAAGGCGGTGGTAATTTTCCAAACTGCAGCTTAAAAGCTAAGTTAGCTCACCAAATATCTCAAAGTCAGCTCAAACTAAAACTGCAGCTTAAAGCTGAAATGTCTGGTTTAACAGAGAATTCACCATGCATAACATAATCTGGAGCCATGTACACTGCAATTCCCTACACACTAACAAAGTAAGAATCTCACAATTCGTTTTGATACAGACTACAGTTATGAACAAATACCTACCACGAAATATATGCTTACTGCGTTCCGATTATTTTGTTAGTACTAGCTTAAGTTAAGTCAAGCACAAAAAGTCTAGCCATGCCGTAATCTGCAATTTTGGTATGTCTAATATTATTTTGTTAGCTTTGAGATCTCGATGGATGATTATAAGTTGAGACTCCTCGTGAAGATAGACAAGTCCTCTTGCACATTTATCGTCTTGTCCGTATCTTTCTTTCTTTTTGGGATTTGTTTCAAAGCTATTTGTTATACCTGAATATTAACCTCTAACTCTGCTTTTCTTTCTTTGTTTTATTTTTAATTTGTGAAGGCTCCATTAGGAATTCGGCTCTGGCGTCATGTCAAACAAGAAATCTCTAAAGGACATGTATGTTCTTCTTTTTTATCAAATGATGTTCTTTTTTTGATTGGACGATCTCATATCAAATCTATAAAATGTTTCAGTGACTTATATTCTCATTTTGATACTGCCTGAATTTTAGGTGGCTGTGATAGATCCTTTCAACAAGCGCCTTGTCACAGCTTGTCATGGTGTTCCTTTAGGTGGTATTGGGTAGGGAATTTATCCAGAACCAAACACATATTTTATGTCTACATGATGTTTATGCTTGCATTGTTTAAACTTTTTCAATACTGTGCAAGTGCAGAAATTTGGGCACATAAGGTGACTTTATTTGAGCTTGAATCTAACTAGATTAACCTGGACGGCTATTTATTATTATTCAATGAACTACACCTTTTTTAAATATGTATGATAATGATGTGCAAGGGGCTAATTCCTGTTAACTAAAATATAATGCCTTAGAGTCCAGAACAGACTAGAGATGTATTTAAATGTTGCAAAGACTGTTTCTCTACCTTCCATTAGGAAACTTCATTTCAAATACTATTCTTTCATTTGCAGAATGTAAATGTTTCCATCTTGATATATTCACTATGATTGAACCTTCAGTGCAGGAAGCATCGGAAGAAGTTATAAAGGGGAGTTTCAACGTTTCCAACTATTTCCTACAATATGTGAAGATGAACCTGTTTTAGCAAATCAATTTTCTGTAAGTTCATTTGAGCTCTTTATGTGATTGACACAGACCATCCTCGTTTGTGCATCATCTAATAGAAAAGTTTCATCATAGTGTATCCTTTATGGTATTCAAGTTTGTGTTTTGTCTGCCATTTCCTCGTTCAGGTATTCGTTTCTCGTTCAAGTGGTGAAAGATATTCCTCTGTATTGTGCCCAAAGCCCACATATGTATCACTGTAAGCCTCAATTGATTCCTTGTTTGTAATTCAGGGTTAATTTTTCCTTATTTTCAACAGGGTATTTGAGTTTGTAAGAGTCCAATCTTCTTACTGAAAATCACATGTAGGGACAGCACAGCTTCTGGCATTGGATCTTGGGATTGGAACATGGAGGGAAAGAGTTCTACATACCATGCCTTATTTCCAAGGTCATGGACTGTTTATGAAGGTAATGTTCATCAACATGCAGATGCTTATACAGTATGACCCTTATCTAAAATATATTGTTGTATTTTACAGTTTTCTTGCCTTCTCTATGCAGGTGAACCTGATCCAGAACTTAAGATAACTAGCCGTCAGATTTCACCCTTCATTCCTCACAATTATAAAGAGAGTAGCTTGCCTGTAGCAGTATTTACATTCACGGTATGTGCCCGCAGGAAGCCTCCCTCTCACCTTCCCTCACTCAGTCAAAGTAAGCCAAGTTAGTTATAAGGAATTGTTCATTTTTGTGTAGGTATTCAACTCGGGGAACACTGATGCAGATGTTACTTTGCTATTCACATGGGCTGTAAGTTGAAATATTTATTCAGCATATTCTTCCACATAGTCCTGTTAGAAACTCCCGTATCATTAGCCATTCTGATCTCTTTATTTCGTACCTATGCAGAACTCTGTGGGCGGGAACTCTGGAGACTCTGGTAAACATATCAATTTAAAGATGGCGTAAGAAAATTCTTCTTGGCTTAGTTTCAACACTCATTTTGGTAATTCATGTGTTTCAGCTTTAGATATATGGTTTGTTCCCTGATGTTTTTCATCCAAATATTCTAACTTTAAGGTCAATATTTCTAATAGGACAAAAGATGGGGTGCGTGGAGTACTTCTACATCACAAGTAAGCTTTTTTCTGCATACAATTTTAAAGAAGGTTTTAGAATTCTCGGTCTACTGTCGCATATGAGTTCCATGTAACACCCGTTCAAGGAATGTTTTTTTAGTACATAAATCCATTAACTGTTTCCATTTATACTACCATTGATGAATAGCTTCGTGTGGGAAGGTGTCACGGGTTTGGGTTGTCATGATAGGTCTCTGCTTTTAAGTTTAAATGCTGAATCTGATGAAGTTTATAATTCCTTTGTGTACATGCAGCACTGATAATGGGAAACCTTCAGTGACATTTGCCATAGCTGCTCAAGAGAAAGCTGATGTCAAGGTCTCTGAGTGTCCTCATTTCTTGATATCTGGAGAGTCAGAAGGTTTCACGGCAAAAGATATGTGGAATGAAATTAAAGAGGTAAGCTCCAGTTTTTTTTTATTTTGTTTCACTGAAATGCATAAAAATACTGCCAGACCTTCAGGCTATCAGACAAAAGTATGAACACATTTAAAGAATGTCATTCCATTTTCTCCATCTTTCTTTCTTCATATTTGTAAGAGCTTAATTTGTTGATTTCCTTTTTGTTTCTAATAGCATGGTTCCTTCGACAATCTTGCTTTTGATGAGATGTCAATGCCTTCAGAGAGAGGATCTTCTGTTGGAGCTGCCATATCAGCTTCTTTGACTCTTCCACCAAACACTAGCCGAACTGTCACTTTTTCATTAGCATGGGCCTGCCCTGAAGTAAGATTTTCAAGTGGGAATACTTATCACAGGTGCGTATTAGCCATTTAGCAAATGATTTTTTACCACTAAAAGTAAACTTCCACATAGAAATCTCCTCTAGTAGGGTGGTAAAGTCGTTTGGTGGTGAATACTACCTGAGATCAAAACTTGTCTGACTACACAATAAGAAAAAAATTTAATTTCCGCATGCTAATACACTTTATGAGCAGGCGATACACGACGTTTTACGGAAGTCATGGTAATGCAGCGGCAACTATTGCACGTGATGCTATTCTCGGTAATGATTCACAGTTTCTTAAGTCTTGTATTCAAATTGAATTTGTTTTTCCTGATTTCACTTTTATGTTCTAAACAACTTAACATCATTTAATTTTCCTCGGAGAAATAGAACATCACCAGTGGGAGTCTCAGATAGAAGCATGGCAAAGGCCTATTCTTGAAGATAAACGGCTTCCTGAATGGTGAGTTTAAATATAAATTTTTACTGTACGTATAGCTGCTTTGTTTGCCAAATGATTCAAGATTTTCTTGATTTTTGTTTTCCGAGTGTGCAGGTACCCTGTAACATTATTCAACGAGCTTTACTATCTTAATGCTGGAGGAACAATTTGGACGGGTATTATTTAGGATGCAACCATGCAAGAGAATTTCCAGCCTCTCTTTTGTTTTTTCTTAAACACTGAGTCTAAATCTAACACTTCTCTTTTGCAGATGGATCACTTCCCTTGCAGAGTCTAGTAACTATTGCAAAAAGAAAGTTTTCCCTTGATAAATCAGATACCACAACCGTAAACTCTGAAAATAATATTGCAGTCGATATCCTTGAACGTATGACAACAGTACTTGAGCAAATACACTTACCAGTTGCATCAAATTCTGCTTTTGGACCAACTTTGCTTGAAAAAGGAGAAGAGAACATTGGCCAATTCCTTTATCTTGAAGGGATTGAATATCACATGTGGAACACTTATGATGTCCATTTCTACTCATCTTTTGCCTTAATCATGCTTTTCCCAAAACTTGAACTCAGCATACAAAGAGACTTCGCAGCGGCTGTGATGATGCATGATCCTGAAAGAGTGTTAATATTAGATGATGGGAAATCGGCCCCAAGAAAGACTCTCGGTGCTGTACCTCATGATCTTGGACTGAAAAATCCATGGTTTGAAGTAAATGCTTATAGCTTTTACAATACAGATAGGTGGAAAGATTTAAATCCTAAATTTGTTCTTCAAGTATATAGGGATGTGGTTGCAACAGGTGACAAATCATTTGCACAAGCAGTTTGGCCTGCCGTGTATATCGCAATGGCCTATATGGACCAATTCGATAAGGATGGAGATGGGATGATTGAGAATGAAGGGTTTCCAGATCAAACTTATGATGTATGGTCAGTTTCTGGGGTGAGTGCTTATAGTGGAGGCCTGTGGGTTGCGGCTTTGCAAGCTGCTTCAGCCTTGGCGCGTGAAGTAGGTGACAAGGCTTCAGAGGAGCATTTTCTGCTCAAATTTCAGAAGGCGAAATCTGTATATAATGATCAATTGTGGAATGGTTCATATTTTAATTACGACAATAGTGGTGGCAGTTCGAGTTCGTCAATTCAAGCTGATCAGTTGGCTGGGCAATGGTAAGTTGTAACCGAACCAAGGTTGTTAACCAGGTCCTTGTAGCTACACAAAAATTAATTTTTTGATCATTTTGTCTCCGCGAATGACTGACGGTAAAATTATGCTTATAGTGTCATCTTAGTAAGTCACTAGTTATTTTCATTTGTTGTAAAAGTTGATAACTAAATGACTACCGGGTGCAGGTATTCTCGAGCGTGCCAATTATCGCCAATTGTTGACGAGGACAAAGCACAGAGTGCACTTGAGAAAGTGTATAATTTTAACGTGTTAAAGGTTAAGGATGGAAAACGAGGGGCTGTAAATGGGATGCGACCAGATGGGAAAGTAGATATGACAGCGATGCAGTCAAGAGAAATATGGACCGGGGTCACTTATGCTGTGGCTGCAACTATGATTCACGAAGGCCTAGAGGAAATTGGATTTAATACCGCAAGCGGTGTTCATGAAGCTTCATGGTCACTTGAAGGGCTTGGGTGAGTAATCTTTGTTTATTTTTCATCCTCTTAAGTACTAACAGATTAGGAAATTTTAAGGTTCAGATCCATGCATTTCATATATATTTCCTATTCTTCTAAACGGGAACATCCACTTGGTGGTCGCACATAATGAAACTCTGAAATGCAAAACATCTGTGGATACCAAAATACAAATTTAGGCAAAATGGTTCAAAAACTGCGGGGTGCATGTGCATTCCATTCTTCCTGGAAACTGTTCTTCATTCCCAAGTAGAGTACAATCTGGCTCTCATAGACTGCGCCTCATTTCAATTAGATCCATTTCTTCACCGAGTCTGATTTTATTGGCACAAGTTTAATATTCATCAAGAAGACACATGCTGTGGTTTGCGGGTGTCTCTTTCACCTAAAAACTAAAAAACTGTGAAACTAAATGGTTCTCTCATCTGTTAGGTCTATGTCAGCTTACATTTGCTCGTAAGTCTTTACGTTGTTGTCAGAGGCTCACAACTTAGCCACTTAAGTTCATGTTGGCGAAGAAAGATAGTGCAGTGGTTATTACATTCACCTCTTCAGTTCTTATATAAAGATATAGAAGAACACACTCACAGCTCCTGATTCATATAAGATTTTTCATGCTTGCAACATAAAAATGTAAATCGCCGTTCGTTCAATTTAACATAGTTTCCTTTCCAAATTACAGGTACTCTTTTCAAACTCCTGAAGCTTGGGATACTGACGATAGGTATAGATCTTTGGCTTATATGAGGCCATTAGCTATATGGGCAATGCAATGGGCTTTATCTCCACCAAAGCTATTCAGAGAAGCAGAAAAGATTGGAGGAGAGCCAAAAGCAAAGAAAGATCCTTCACTCCTCTTCAATAACCATGATGGATTTTCTAGAGTTGCAAATCTATTAAAAGTGCCAGAAGAGAAAGATACTCGAAGCTATGCCCAAACTTTTTATGATTACACCTGCAGGAGAAAAAAGATATGATTATAATCAGCAACACTGAAGCTGATTTATATTCTTAGTTATATTGATAATTGCTATTCAAAATTAAAAGAAAAAGAGACAAATTGTATAGAACGATTAAAAATTGATGTGTCTACTTAAATAATTCCGAAATTAATATAACACTACTTGGTAATTGGTATCAAAATCAATTAGCCTAATTTTGTATCTAGTCGGGACTGCCATAAAGTGGCGTATTGATTTTAATTAAAACTGTTGGTTTTATGCGGATTCAGAGAAAGCAGCACCTGTTGAGAGGCACCATTCCCAATCGGGGTATGATCATTAGTTGGGTTATTCCTCACACCGCTCAGGCCAACATTACTCCTTAGCACACAAAAGAAAGCCCTTTTCCCCGAACACCATTAACTCTAATAATCTCAATTCTATAATTACTCTCCTTTATTTTTACCACATCCAACGATGTTGATGATACTTGGAATATTGTGCAATGATAGTCTTGCTTACCAACTATGTTGATGATACTTGGAATGTTGTGCAGTGATAGTCTTGCTTACCAACTATGTCAAGACAAAGCTTTTAAATATTCACCAACCCTTTTATCCATCATGCTCACGCATAGGCAATACGTAAGGAGGAGAAAGTTAAGTGGTTTGCTTGGATATATCCTTAGTCTAGATTTTTCCTGCTCCAAAAAAAGGATACTAAGTTATCTAGTGCCTCTGATAAGGGCTCTTTGTTTAAATACAAAAACTGGGAAGCTTCCATATCCATTTACTTTTTAGACTATTTCAACCCTTTCAGAGTTCCCATTTTAAGGAACTTACCTTAGATGACATCCCTTGGCTGCATCTTCACATCCGTATGATAAGTTCATATCACTATCCTAGCACTGCTACAAGAATATTTTACTTTCATATCCTTATTATAATCCCAAAACAAGTTCTCCACTCTGATAAAAACTCTATCATCACCATCATTATTATAATCCATATGGAACCACCTTCACCTCAGGATACCATCACACCTGAAAACCTTAAAATTCAAAACCTCACTACCGAAATGGCAGAAGAACTTACTTTAACTTCATTTTTAATTGAACCAGCTCTCATCGACAAAACAATCATCTTAGCAGAAAACGATAACAATTGGAAATGGTGTATGGTTGGATACATTTGTTGCGAAACCCTCATCCCTACTGCTTCTATTCGTTACTACTTCTGCAACCAATGGACGTTAGCACAAACTCCTTCAGTCACTACGTTAAAAGGATTAAGAAATAAGGTCCTTATCATATTTTTGGCTGAAAATGATTTCAACAGAGTTAATGAGCAGAGACCTTGGTATGCTTGTGACTATTTAATGGTTCTTAAAATTGTTCCTCCTAATGGATGGCCATCAAATCACCAAGTCTCTTTTGCTGAAGAATTATTTTGGCTTATCTTATGTAACATCCCGAAGGAGTGCACTGAGTTTGAGGATCTTCAAAAGCTAACCTTCAAACTTGGGGAATTAGTTAGTCTCAAACACCCTACAGGAATCATCCTTTAAAAAAGAATGTTAAAGTTTGTGTTAGAGTTTCTGTTCAGAAAGCCCTACCAACATGAATCCTTCTTTTTACCTCAGGGAGAGCTCAACCTTTTCTCACTGAATGCAGATATCATAAAGTTCTCAGGTTTTTCTACACTTCTTGTCGTGTTTTAGATCATATAGATATCAACTTTCCAGCTTGGAAATCCAAACAAAAGCTACTACAAGAACCAACTGCTTCTAGCTCAAAATATGTGCTCCCAGCAGTTTCGAGACTAATGATGCCAAAACAACCAGAGGCCCAACAACCTCCACCTACTACCAGCATTGTGATCAAAGATACTATCTGTCTCCTAATGAAGAAGTGCCAGAAACTCAAGACGACACTATTGAGAACCATGTTAACACCAAGGAAAAGCTAAAAATTTACCTCAAAGTAATGATAATGTGTCTCATAAAGGTTTAGCCAATAACCTCCTGTAGATGGTGAAATTTGGATAAAGGGCTAAAGTGTCATTTCAAACCTATAGACAGAATTCAACTCTCACGGGAGAGATTAATCCCTTGGTCCTCAAGGAATACTTAGCCACGATTTCTAGTATACGTCCCCGCGAGACACTGCTGGTCGTGATGCCGTGACTCCTAGCACACATCCTCAACGAGATATTGCTGGTCATGTAGGTTCTATAGAGCGTAAAACGTCCCCGACAGACTTATGAACCAGAACAGCCACAATTCCAGCATGTTTTTGCGAGACACAGCTGATTGTGATGCCATGATTCCTAGTATACGTCCTAAACGAGATGCTGCTGGTCATGTAGGCTCTGTAGATGCGTAAGTACATCCTCGATGGACTTATGACCCAGAACGGAGATTTGCATATCTCTTGTAAGCACGATTCACCCTATTTGAGATCAAAGACTGATTCTTAGTACATCATCGCGAGATACACTGGTCATGTCTACTCTAGGCTCTGACTCGACTTACTGAGGTTTCCGGATAACTTCTAGGACATCCCCGCGAGATACGCTGGTTATTCTACCTCTGAGCCTTTTTGAGAGACTCCTAGAACATCCTTTCGAGATACACGGGTCTTGTTGGCTCAACATATGGACACATAGTTGATTCCTAGCACATCCCTGCAAGATACGCTGGTCAAAGACGAGTAAGCCAAAGTCTCGCAGAGACATTAAGTCGGGCGTACAAAGACTTTTCTCTCTCTAGGCCGAGTCCCCGCTGACCGCAAAGAGAAACGGATCCGTTAAGAAAATATTTGGAGGGATTTTTGAGCCGTCTGCAAAAATCTCAGAGAGATTCAAATCTCTATGCAAAAATCACAGAGGGATTTTTGAGCTGTCTGCAAAAATCTTTGAGAGATTCAAAATCTCTCTGCCAAAATCTCTGAGAGATTCAAAATCTCTCTGCAAAAATCACAGAGATATTTTTTGATAGGCGCACGCCTTACCTAGCACTCAAAGCCTATTTCTCAGCCTCTCAAAATACGCTCACGGCTAGTAAAATTGAGCTAGAATTATACATGGCTATCCAAAAACGTGGATAGGCTCTCTCGAGCACCGCATGCTTAACAAATGGACCTATAAACAATAATATGGTTTTCACATGACATGTGTGACCGGTCACGGAGAGAGGGAGATCAGCCTCATCTCCTCTCACACTCTGCACACGATTCCTAAGGAATTTCATTACTTTTCACGTGACTCATCCTAGTCATTCTCACAAATCAGAGAATATATCTCTATCTTGGCCAACTCGGCTAAAGAGAATATTTCTCTCTCAAATACGTCATCACAAAGGCTGATTCAGCTTCACACAAATGGGGGGATATCAATTAGGGTTTTGTTCTGGCGGTCTACGGAACGTGTGAGAAATAGTTGGCTTATTTTTCACCGCAGAAGAGAATAAAGGCGGTGGAATAATGAGATAAACTCAACCTAGTTTATCCTTATTCCTGAAGAAACGGAAGAATTGTTCTGCACGACACGGAAAGCAATCCTTATCTTCACCGACTTGAGATTAGAGAATCCAGCTATAAATAGGTCATCTATTTTCCAAGCTACGATCATCTTTCTCATAACCTCTCAGAGAAATAACTTGTTCTCTGATCTCTCTCTTCATCTGCTTCCCTCTCTAAGACCAGCCCTAAATCTCTTCCTTGTAACTGAAGCATCCTTTGAACGGCCACTGTGCGTGGTTTAGGCGAAGACTGTTCGTGCTCAACCTCCCGTAACTCACTTTCAGAAACCCTAAAATCCCATCTCTAGCCTATCACCGATTTTAGGTAACTACATTTTGGCGACCACAATGGGAGGTTGTTCACTCAGTTACAGATCTCAATCATGATCACTATTAGGAAGGAAGCTGATTCCACCAATCCAGCCATAAAAAAACGTTCCATTCATTCAATCTCTGTAAACCCATATTTAGCCGAGAGAGTTATCCCTGTGAGTAGTTTTCTCTTTCAGACGAACTGTTTGACCTTAGTGAATATGTTAGTGCCTCCCGAATCACATGGATCTCTTCCTGCATAACAACACACCCTAGTAACCTATTTTCATAAAAATCTACTGCTAATCCTTGAAAGCCTTGAATACGGACAAAGGATAACTCCCGGAGACTCAATAGAATCTTGCAAAATCTCAGATCGATATCTAGACTTATTAGAAAACGCCTTTAGAATTACCAGTAGGGATAGATCCAAAAAATCTAGATCGAGTACACGTTTCCTAAATAAGGAGTACTAAAACTGTTGCTGAGAATAGCACTGACGGGATCTTGCCTGTAATCGACCTCACCAGAGAAGATAAAGCTCATTACGAACGCGACATAGCAAAGGAGCAACCATACAGCCGACCTTATCACTCTCAAGAGCCTCAAGGACCAGACGACACTTTAAACTTGGAGATTTTGACGAATATTTGTACCAAAACTCTTTTAGGTAACCGCCCGCAACCTGATGACAGGGGACTTGGGAAGTTTACTTCATTTTACTATTTTACTTATAACTCTTTCATTCTGTATCCGATTGACCTAGTTCTTTTTTCGTCGTATTTGTCTTTTCGTCGTCTACACGATAAACTTAGCAGAAACTTGGAAAGGCTCCAAGAAATTCGTGACCTAGTCAAAAGCGTTGCAGAGCCACGTAGGGTCATAAACCGCCAAAAAAGATAAATGTTGTCTCCCTTCCTGCTCCAGAGGATCGTGAAAAGAACACGACAAAGTATGAGGCGAAACTAGATCCCAAGACGAGGCTCAACCGAAACTCATCTTTATCCGAAGACGCAAAGATGCTAGTCGATATGCTACCTCAACACCCGCTCTGTCAGAAAGAAGATGAACTAGACCTAGGGTTATGACCAAGTCTCGATGGGCCTCCATCTCAGCTACACCAACGATTATCCAGTATCATTTTACGATGGGACCTCAATTCACCCGAGACGGAGAAGGATAATATCTTTGCAGCCGAATCTATTAAGGGAAAAGAAATCCAAAACGATACTCATGAGGCCAACAATTTAGATAGAACTGCATTACTCGTCATACAACCTCAACCAACTATTATCACTGAAGTAAACAAGAGAAAGATTCGAGACCGTTTCTTTAGGACACACGCTACTCATCCAGACGCCTACTAGTTCCCTCAGTCAAAGCCTTTTCTTTTAGAAAGACCAGTTCGGTAAGATAACCCATGTGTCAGAGTTGGACGAAACGACCGAAGAACAAGACATGACGACCACTTATGGCTCCTCAAACAAAAAAAATAACATTTCCTCAAGTTGGGATGAACCGTGCGGACTTGCAAAGAACTGTATCATCAGCAACCTTAACGCAAACCAGATTTCTATTTTCCTTAAAGCACGTCTCTTGCATTACTAGTTCTATAATGCATTCACCGTTGTACTGGTCCTATAACATGTCTACTTCTATTAATTTTGGTTTACTATCTCCCATAAGAAAGTTAGATTTCGATAGATGATTCAGCTAAAAAAGTTCACATGGATACCTGTCAAGAAACCTAGTAGAGGTGGAACAACAACTTCATATTTTCCAGGAAGACACATGCGGCCGGACACTCTACACGACTCTCCACAAACGTCTCCAACCCACAGAGTATCGCTTTCCCGCCTTGAAGACTCAATCTCTTACGCTACATGGGTCTTACTTCATTTTTCAAGCTCCCGAGTCAATGAGAATCCCTGGTTTTGTATCAAACTAATAAGTGCATATTTCACATATATTTGGTGTCAATTCCATGCTAGTAATTGCTATCTTTCTGGTGAATTAATATTACGCTGGTTTTCTTGTATTTGTCTTTCATTAGGTGAATCATCCAAAAAGAAGTAAAAATAGCTGCAAAAGTGAAGTTTACAAGTAAAGAAGGGCCAAAGACCCAGTGGAACTCGTTCAGATGGAGGATTTCTGGTCATCATTCTGTAGAGGACAGGAAGATGAAGTCAATGGCGAAAGAATGAAGTCATTCTGAGTTCGTATGAAGAAGTTATGAGCAAACAAGAACTTTGAAGACTACAAGGGCAAAATGGTCATTTTGAAGATCAAGTACTATTGGCACCCTCACTGTACGTTAAGGGGCAGTCATTCTGATAATGGATGGCATGTTTCTAAGGAACTGCTAAAAGGCAGTCGATTCATTTACTGGGGAAGCCATAATTCAAATGCTATCAAAGGCACCCGGCCTATCTACTCAGGGCACTCATCTTCCTTATTTGCTTACAAAAACAGAATCAGTGAATCACCGATGTTGCTGATGATCACGATCATACGATGATGGATTTTTGGTTCTGTCTAAAACCTGAGTTTGGCAGAATCATTGTGTGTATGAATGTGTTATAAGAGATGGGTCGTGCTTGGAAATGGAGTTTAACAACTCGGTGCTGCTGCTACCATTAACATTGATGGATGCTGTGATCAGTCGTTGCTACACAGTTGGAGTTCGAGAAGTCTTGATGTGATCAGAAACATTATCGAGGAGAAGGCATCTTATATAGGAACTCGGAGAAAAGCTCAAGGAACAACAGGGAAGAAATAATGGCAGCTACTGCCATTGAAATGATCATGGACGTGATAATGAACTAGAGGTAGTTGTTGTTGCAACCGTGACACTTGAGCTCAAAACAGGACGTTGTCTTGATGGAGAAGCTCGTAGTGATCAAGATGAAACGAGAAGGATGGAGCTTGTGCCGGTGGTGGCAATGGTGATAATGGAACAGAGTTGAAGAAATGGACGGAGGAGAAAGGGATAATGATACTCGGTAATGATGGCTGCTGCCATTATTGATGGAGAGGAGTTGCTTCCATTGGCAGTCATGAGAAGGATGGTTCATGAAGAGAAAAAGAGCTAGGTGAACAGAGATGTTGCAGGTGATCGGAGATGGTCTGTTCGGGTTGACGATCATGGTTCTATGACAGTGATGAAGAGGAGTTGTAGTCATGCGTCTGAGTTCGAATGGGTATATGGGTACGAGCTCGAAAGTGGTGTTGCTACCATTCATAGCCATCTATAGTTTCAAACTTGGCCGAGAATTCAGTTGGGATATGTAATTATAATTGATACAAATTGGTACATCGTGTTGAATGAATAGTCCGTCTTAGAAGAAGACATATTGATTTACCCAGGGCCCACGGAAGTATAAGCCAGTAAGAAGCCGTGGGCGTCGTGTTAAGATACTTTCCGTCACACCCAAACTGAAACACTATTGACCGACTAAGAGTTGTTATCAAATAAGGAAATTCCGGAGAATGATGTCGGTGGGAAAGCCTATATAAGGCTCAGTTGCGAGAAGGATAAGATACAACTTTTGAGAGAGAAGAAAAACAGAAAAAAGGAAAAGAGTGGAGAGGTTTTATTCATCTTATGGTTTACCCTTTTAAGGGAAACAAGCTATCTTCTTCTTACTATTTCATATATTTTTCATGGGTTTTAGTATTCATGTGTAGCTAAATTTTACTGATTTATGATGATTTCAAAGTATTGGGTAATGGAATTATAATTCTTTTTACGAGTTTATTTTAAGTTGATTTTTCTTATCCATTGTCTCTATTGTTTTTAGTATCTAAGATTGCTATTGGGTTATTCAATTGGCAATTTGAATTGATCTGATAGTAATTCTTCTACTAGTATTGGTGTTGGTGATACGTGTAATAGTCACTCAATTCCATACACAAGTAGTACATCGCAAAAGCTGACAGAGGGATTCTGTTAAGCATTTGTGTATAGAGATGACACTAGTAAGCAGACCGAGCTTATGCTTCTGATGCTACGATCAACCTAATTCACAAAACATAATGCATTCGATGGGTTACACCTTGAGAGCTTATTCATGGTGGCTCAGATGGATAGAATCTGGTAGTCGAGCGCTTCCGTATCCAATGACAACAGGAATTCCGGGGATAACAAGGCTTATTGCTATTCTACGGTTAGTGACAATAGAAATTTTACGAGAAATAAACAAGTACTTTTATTAAGTTTCTGTTCAGTGGCGGTGAATGATTCCTTAATCATCTTTGTTTTCTTAGTATATTTTTATTTTACTTTCATCAAACCAATCCCCCCTTTTTACTTTATTTTTGCTCATTCAAATAACATATCAATTACACAACTCTCTGTGGGAATGATCTCTTACTACCGCTATATTACCAGTTAATTAGTGGGAAATATCTTGATTAATTTGTTGTGGTTACGACACGCATCACAAACTGGGAACTAACGAGGAACTGTGCATCATACATCTGTATGATTTACATGAGACTGTCCAAACATCCAACTCCTATGTGACAAACTCTTCCGCCGTCGACATGAAGATTCCGGAACACGTAAACAAATTGGTAGAATTAATTTGGAATTTCCCAAGTCAGATACTTGTCACTAAAGCTATATGAGGAAGAATCAGATCTCTAAACCGAGCCTTGGGCACAATAGCCTTCTCCTATGACAACGTGCTTCAACCCTTGTGACCGTATTAATACTATAAGATGATATCATATGGGGACTGTAAATCAATCCCACAATAAAGAGGCCATAATACTTTCGCAAGACGAAGATGAGAAGAACTCACCCATCACACCTAATTTAGGTTTTCTGCCATAATCAAGCAAGATGGGATTTTTCAAACCCCTTCTAAATGTTTTCACAAATTGATACATGTACCAAAGAAAATACGCGTTTGAATCCTTCCTCTGCGCTGGATACACGCATGAGACAAATTAGGGTTCCCAATCGAGTTAAAGAAAAGTGTATAGTTTCTACTTTATTCAGACGTGGCTCACACTTCATCCATCTAACTCGACAAGATGGAAAACTTATTAGAGAATTCGATGATACCCCCCAAAGAAAAATGTATGTCTATACTACTGCATGATAAAAAGGGCCTGACGTTCCGAAATACAATCTAAGAGTTATGATCAAAACACTGGAATATATAGCTGCTGAAAAACCATATATTTATGAGTTCAACTTCATGTGGACTTATCACCTGAATACAATCTCCAAATCATAATATTTCTCTAATAGATGAAAGGCATGTATTTTCTATTTGATAGTTGGGGTCAACCACCAAAATCGGACGTCAAACGAAGTTCCGACAACCTCCGGAGTGAAGATCGCGTAAGGAAGAACTTCCTATTACGAATTTTACTTAAGGTTTTTTTCCTACTCGCATACCCGACGAAGAAATCTAGGTTTTTCATCAAGTTCGAACTCATGAGGATCAGCTTCATTTACCTGACGCATACGGGAAAGGTTTAGAGAGAGAAAATATCAACCCTGAAGAAAATCATCCGACATAGCTCCCTAGAGAAGATCTCTTGCTTCATGTTCAGCTTTTTTATTTTGTCTTATGCATATCGGGCCGCCTGCTTAGCATGTTACAACTCTTCATACACCATACATCTTCAGATGAAAAAACAAAATCTGAAAAGCGAGGACCTGAACTCAACTCACCTCTACGGACCCTGATAGAATCGAGCCACTCTCGCAACCACCTCATATTGAAAGCAGAGATTCTCACAGGTTGTCACCGAGTTCCCAGGTTTACAAGATCATCATAAGCGATAGCGTTCAGAATTATCATGATATTAAATCCGTCGGCAAGTGTCTCATTTGAAGTCAAGACATGGATCCCGGGAAATCACCCTCATGTCGGTCAGTTGTCTCTACACTCCGAATCTCTTTCTGAAAGTCCTCTAAAATTGTCGAAGCTCGCCTCATATCCATACTACCAAGGGCGAACTCATTCTCACCATGAAGAGCATCTCTTGAAAAGCGAGGGCCAGAGTGCAACAACTTTTCAAATTCGGCTTGGATATTGTTGAAACATTCTCGGAGCCATCTCATGTTAAAGCGAAGATTTTCACAAGCGGTCACGAGCTTTCCAAGATTTATGAAGTAACCATAAGGAATGTTATTCAGAGTCAAGTCTCGTACGACATCGAGGGTCTCCAGCAAGTCGTTAAATATTTCAATCATAGGAAGAACAACATAAGTTATTATCCCCATTGTAGCAATGTGGCCATATCTTTGCCAAATCGACTGGTACAGTTCGACATATTTGGTAACAACACCGAATCCCCTTACGAGTATTTCATTTGAGCCCATGGTTGCACTAGGTCCAACAAAATCAAGACCTGCAGTAGGATATTCAGCGATATTCGATGGCTGTGCTTCATCTCTTTGGGTTTATTCGACACGAGAATCACCAGAATCTGGGGACTGATGGGTAGATGAAGCATTGTCAAGAGAGGATATTTCTGTTGTATTTCCAGTAAGTACATCTTGAGTCATTCCCACGTCACGAGTCTACAAAAGAAGATGGAATCAAACAAGGTATATTGAGATATGGAAGTAAAAGGAAATTTAGGTTTGGCGACTAAATTTGCTTCATAGGTGGGATTAGAGTTCATGGAGACAAAGGCCATTTCTTATGCTAATATAAGGAGGCTATTAAAGTCATAATACCCCATGAGGCATACTCAAGGCATCACAACATGCAAAGGATCAAGGAATATGGGATTCCTCTTACAATTAGGATTTTTGTACACTTCCATGATAAAACGCGCTAACTGACGAAAATTTGTAAGGAATTTTGGGGAATTGTACTGATAAAATATGTTTATCAATATCTCTACTACAACATATCCGAAGGGCGCCTCAAACGGACAAGCGACCTAGGATATGTGGCCCCAACATCGAAGTAAGCGCAATCTGAAACGTTTCTGAAATTCTATACAAGATTCCTGATGACAAAAGTACGTGACTGGTTGACTGACCTAAACAACTCGGAATTGAGTCATTATTTTTGGGTCGAATAGATAATTATTTTCTATTTTCAAATTGGGGTTGGGAGATAAAATCCTACATAGTATGAAGATTTTACAACCATTCTACGCAAATCTCTCAAAACTGAAGTTTCTGAAGAATACCCAAATGAAGAGTCCTGATACAAACAGAACGAGTAGAAGAAGGGAAGAACGACCTCCATAACTAGGTCACGCCCAAAAGAGAACTGAGGGGTTTCTTTCTTCTAAATATTCGTCCAAACCGTGGACAAGCCTTTTTCATGCATGAGGATGCTCTCCTAGGCCAGGGGGACGTGATCTATTCTCTCAGAATTATTTTCAGAGGGATTGAAAGATGAAGAGAATTAGGGTTTTGTCAAAAAGCCCTAATTTCAAGAATTTTGTGAAAAGGGGATTTATAAAGAGAGGAGACCAAGCCTATCCCATTCTCTTAGAAGGTTCTCTAAGACTCTCTCAATCCCTTTTATCTCATTACTCTTCAACAAAAAAGAGCTCATAAGGGATTTTGACCAAAATACCTTTATACTGTAATCTTGAGTATTTTCAAAGAAGACAGCCTTATTACAGCTAGAGACCAACCAAGATCTTGTATAATCATTCTAAAGGCCTCATACACGTGAATATTGAGTTCTCTAAGTGTTCGAAGAAGAACAGGATTGAAACAGAACCCATAAAAGCAGAATTACAGAGAAAATAAAGGGAATTTAGCTCAAAACAAGGAATTCGGGTTCATGATTTCCAAAACCAGGATCAGAGGCGTGACAATTCCTCTTTCAATACGTGACTATGATTAGGGAGGCTCCATATCTCTTTCATGATGAAGGAAAATCAGGCTTATATTGTATTCTTTTGACGAAAATATCCTTGGTTTCAAAAAGGCATTTTCTCTCAGAAAATGGGTGTTTGATTGGTAAAAAGAATTGAACAAGTTCTCAACATGCAAGGTGCTGACCCCACAAGAAATATGCACGCTTAACAAGCCTCTTAGAGTATCTCCAGAGTGTCTGAAAGAGTTAGATGCGGACGAAAGAGAAATTACGGTTTAGGTGAAGTACAAGTTTGAATTCAAAATTTGCCTGAGATAAGTATTCCGAAATTCAAAGGTAGATGCATGTCTTTGCTCATGGCTCTTCACCAACTTCAAGGTCATCCAAGAAACCGTTTATAAACTCTCTCTTCCCCACATACTCGCCTGTACATGTTCAGAAACTCAAGGATGCACAGAGAGGGAAATTAGGGTTTTGGCCGAGTAAACCCTAATTAACGAAATTCTATCCTTCCAAGACGGAAATTTTGTCCCATCAAGACTTCGTTATTACTTCATTGACGTTCAACGCAAAGTCCCAGGGAATTCCAAGGTCCAGAACCGATTTCAAGATCAAAGTCACAACGATCGAAGGCTAAACATCAATTCGGAGATTCTGCACGTCTAAAAGGATGAATGAATTGTATTTGCGTTAGAATGATTTGTTACCTTTATATACTCATCATAGAACAATCAAGGTTCTACTATGAGCATGGGACTTAATGTAGATGGTGAAATTTGGATAAAGGGGTAAAGTGTCATTTCAACCCTATAAACATAATTCAACTCTCACGGGAGAGATTAAGCCCTTGGTCCTCAATGCATACTTAGGCAAGATTTCTAGTATACGTCCCCGCGAGACACTGCTGGTCGTGATGCCGTGACTCCTAGCGCACATCCTCAACGAGATACTGCTTGTCACGTAGGTTCTGTAGAGCGTAAAACGTCCCCGGCAGACTTATGAACTAGAACAACCAAAATTCCAGCATGTTTTTGCGAGATGCAGCTGATTGTGATGCCATGATTCCTAGTATACGTCCTCAACGAGATGCTGCTGGTCATGTAGGCTTTCTAGATGCGTAAATACGTCCTCGATGGACTTATTACCTAGAGCGGAGATTTTCATATATTTTGTATGCACGACTCACCCTATTTGAGATCAAAGACTGATTCCTAGTACATCATCGCGAGATACACTGGTCATGTCTACTCTAGGCTCTGACTCGACTTACTGAGGTTTCCGGATAACTCCTAGGACATCCCCGCGAGATACGCTGGTTATTCTACCTCTGAGCCTTTTTGAGAGACTCCTAGAACATCCTTTCGAGATACACTGGTCTTGTTGGATCATCATATGGAAACATAGTTGATTCCTAGCACATCTCTGCAAGATACGCTGGTCAAAAACGAATAAGCCAAAGTCTCGCAGAGACATTAACTCGGGCGTACAAAGCTTTTCTCTTTCTAGACCGAGTCCCAGCTGGCCTCAAAGAGATACAGATCCGTTAAGAAAATCTTCGGAGGGATTTTTGAGCCGTATATCCGAAAACTGAATCGAAAGACCGATTTGCAGAGATTTTGCTCAAGAAATCTAGAGAAAACTTTGTTATCATTGTGACATAAAAGACACGGTACGGGCATTTGAAATGTTGTTCATTTTTTTTTCTCTCTATCGGTCGTCTTGGCAGGACTGATACTGATATTGAGATATTGTTTAAGGTCACAAAATTCGTTTACAATTTACTGTTGATTTTACATGACAATGTAAATTCTTAAAATTATTCCAGCTGGACAGTAAACAAGAGAGGAAACCTGATCAATTACTTCTCTTGGGATGCGTGTTATTGTTGTTTTCTGCAACCAGTTACTCCATTGATAGGTAGAGTAATGCGGAACTGGATGTTCTGTTGATGAGACATTCCCTCCTACGGATCAGGAGGAGAATCGTCGACGATATTGGTCTCACACCGAGAAATGCCTGAGCTGTTGGAGATTACTCTGTTGCTAAATTTAGCAAGAGTACGCTTGCTTGATTCTGCATATATTAAAGTCCTTGCAAGGCTTGCCATGGAATCACAGCGATTGTTTCGTCTGGAAATATGCTTAGAAGCATAGACGAAAGCCTCTTGTATGAGGTATGCCAATCTAATTAGATAACGTCCATATTCTCTTTGAGTGGTGAGTTGATATATCTCCTAACGAGGAGCACATCCACAAAAGTTGCGTTGATATTTCGTGGTGAAGAATATCCGCAAAATATGGTACCAATGGATTAAAGTATCCTCATGCTCTTGAGAATGATGTAAGATCGTTAAGTAGATGATTACGATTTATTTGTCGATAATGTTCAGAGTAGATACTGAAATTTTTGTGGATAAATATTCCCCTTTGCAAAGGAATTATCGACAAAATTTATATGATTGGCAAGTATGGACCTCAGTCCATTTTAATGTGTTGTCTCCCTTGTATACGCTCTTGAGACATTAGTCTCAGCATCGGTTACAACTTTGATGCTAATAAAAGAGCACGGTGAGGAAAACTAAGGTCGCTTGTGATTCAGCACCACCTTGACAACGAGTTTCCACAGATACTAACCAGGTTGGTGAAAGTATGGTCTGGTAGTCATAAATGACTCGACATATCACCTGGATGATAACTGTGTATCTATACTCATATAGATTTTAAAAGGAAACTGTTGCATTCAGTCGTTGATGTTGTATCATCCTAGCGATGCTCTGGCATTGATGGTGAGCATTTTTATTGTTATTTTGCATTCATTGAATGATTTTGCATTTGAACTTATTACTCATTAAACCATAGTCATGTTTTCTGTTTGAGACGTGCTACATCCACTGTTGTTACTATTCTACTACAAGATTTGCGAATTCGATGAGAAAATCTTCCCACCGTTAGGGGGAAGAAGAGATATCTCCTGAAAACGGCGTGAAGTATCTTGGTTTGTACAAAGATAAACCATATCTCATCTTGATGTTTTCAGCAATGAAAGACATGCATAAGATTTGATATCATTAAATACATGGTTTCAGTACTGCAACCAGAACAATCGGTAACGTGAGTTACTCTTAGCAACAAGTGGGTGTTTCTAGTACCCTCGTCCGATGATGTAACCCTAGTGGCTACAAGTGGATGTTTATGCATGATGAGAAAAGCAAAGTCAACTAATGGCACAAAGTCTTCCACATAAACATGAGATGGATTTCTTTGTAACATATTTCCTGTTATGGATGCAGCTACCTCTTTGGTATTTGTCTGGCAGTCTTTAAGGACTCGACGTGCATCCATAAGATGTGGTTACTGCAGATCTATATGAAAGACTAGATATAGAAAAACTGCATACAAATTCCTGAAGGTTTGCACCTATCAGGAGAATTACCATGTCATATACATTCACTCAATGATGACGAAAATAGTCAATCGTCTAAGTGAATGCTTATATTATCCAGGTATATGTGAACCATCTTATATGCTCATAAACTTTGCATTGACTAGTTTTGATTAATGCAACATCTACTTGATTGGAACTCCTGAAGAGGTCTTCAGAGCACAAAAATGCTTAAAGCAGGAGTTCGAGATGAAATTCTCAGTAAAACAAGATCTCAACCTGTTGATTAGGCATTGTAGCTTGAAGACCATTATTTTCGTCAACCTTAAGGGTTTGGACATGTTTAAATGGGCAAGATAATGCAATTTCAGTCATTCGATCTCTTATCTTTAAGATTGATCAATTTACATCTCAATAAGGGGGATGTGCTACTCTGTGGTTTACATTACACAAAGATGTGTAATTGATAAATTAGCTGAAATATGCTATAGATACTTGATATTGGGTTTGTAAAAAACACATAAGTCTGGCTCTGCCAGCGCCAATATCGAGACATCGGTCCAAAGAAAACTTCCTCATCTTTGTGGAACCATTAAGCTTGATCTTTTGCATAAAAGATCTCTATATGTCTCCCACAGAGAAAAGATAATCAGACTGTTTAAGTTTTGATTTTTGGCAGGTTTGTTAAAGCAGCTAAACATTTTCCTAGCTAATTGTCTGGTAATAAAGGCTACTTGTTTTCCTCCAATCTGTTCTGATTGTTTAGGAAAAGCTAGTGGAGAATAAAAGGCTGGCACAACAAGATGATCATTAAGAAATTGCATAAAGGTAGATCAAACCAAGTTTTGCGACTAAAGGAAGCTGAAGCTAATAAAGTCATTAGAAGATGGCTGATGATCTCTCTGCAATATTATCGAACAAAATGATCAGCTAAGACGCCTACTCAGCAGGGGGAGTAAAGCTATAGAAGACTATGGATATTGGGAATATTGGACATTACGTCGTGTACTCTTTTTCCTTAGTCAAGGTTTTGTCCTATTGGGTTTTCCTTGTCAAGGTTTTAATGAGGCATGCGAGTCCGAGTCCACCGTAATCCGCAGTTCGAAATGTTGTACTCTTTTTCCTTCGTCCTATTTTTTTATCCCTCAGGGTTTTTCCGGGAAAGGTTTTAGCGAGGCAACATCTACGGGTTTATCATAGTTCTGAGAACTCATGTTTTCCTACGTTCAGTTTTTGTCCCTCTGGGTTTTTCCTGACGAGGTTTTTAATGAGATAACAACTTAAAACGGTGATCATCTAAGAGATGTATATCCATAGGTTTTCCTAGCAGAATCACATTATATTTCTGCTTCAGGTTTATACCACACGCGGTTTTACAGCATCATCAACATCGCCATGTGCTCCTTGCAGTTCAGATTTCTCCCTAGTGATTTTTCTAACGCAGTTTCACAAAGAAGGAGATTCCTTGAAGAGACCAGCCTCACTTGGAATTTGAAGTGTTCGGTTTTTGTTCAATAGGAGTTTACCAGCAAATCTCCGACAAGGAAATATATTAGAATGGTGGTTCAAGGGGAGTGTTGTATGACACGTCATCACTTGGATGGCCCACCATTATTACTCTTGCAAAATCTAGAGAATTCATCCACCTCCTTAACTGATCAAGGGATAAGCACCACCGGGCATTACTTAGCCATTAAGATTTCGAATATCTCAAATCTTGACACGTTGCTCCTTTGTACAGCCGACTCATTTCTTCTCTGGCTATAAATAGCCTTTGATCTCCACTTTGTAATGTACTTCAGAAAAAAAAATAGAAAGCAATGGCATATTTTCATTACGTCCCTTGTCTAGTTAGTTGGTGCTTAATTTGTCTTTCATGGTCGTACTATATAGTTGCTATCTCTATATAAACTAGTATATCATGCATGTGTGCTATGCGCCTGCCGGTACGTTCGTTCCGGTATGAATAGAGACGCATGTGCGATGCACCTGCCAATATTTATTGTTACGTTGCAAAAGCTTTAACCTATAGGAGTAACAAACTAAAATTCTTTTGTGGAAAAGTAAGTCTCCCGAAGCAGCTTAGTATATACCTATGCACTAAAGTACTAACAACTAACCTCCATTTCGCAATCCAAATGTACCTGAATCTGCAATATTAAATTTGCAATCAGTCAAGTCTACCTCATGTATGTATATACATATTACATGAATGCTTATTAGAACCTCAACTGGATGCTCTTTTCATTAAAAAGAAAAATTATAATCAAACATTGTAGCAGTCAAAATGAGTAGGAAGGTTTGTCGCATCTACATAAAATGAAAAATATCGAGATTGAAATCTATCAGGTGAATATAAAAAACTTGACTCAGAAGCTCATTTTAAGTTCTTTAAGCTCAACCAAATATATAGTGCTAGAAATAAGAAACACACTTTAATTAAGATACATGTACACATGCCTTTTAGTAAAATAACTGAACCACACAATAAGAACGAAGTACCGTTCCGTGTGTAGACCGCAAATTTTATCGTTCATATTCAGTCCAAAAGGCATACTTAACAATCAAAATTGATCAACTCGAATAGATTAAGCAATTCCTATATCTCTCAATAGATTGTTTAATGTTCTCTGAGATAATATAGTCCACCACCACCCCACCCCACCCCGGTAACGTTACAGCTGAATTTTGCATTTTCCTTCTACTTTAGAGAGTGAAGTAAAAAAAGGGAATAGTATAAACATATCAACATGAATAGTATGTATACGTTTTTCCATTTCTGCTACATACTTCTGAGTCCTCATCCTTAATTATGTTTAATTTATTGAAACCAAATAAAAAGGTTCTTGACATTTTCACATACAGTTATAGCTCACAAAGTGTTTGTGAAGAAGTAACACAATCGTATCAAAATCTCTAATGAAAGCTTCAACTTAATTTGATTACGGAATCAAATATTGAACCGAAAACAATTGATGAAGAAAACTTGGAACCAATTTACAAACCAACTGTGTAATCTCTAGCAGAACTCATTAAGCATTGTGAATCCCTTTGAAGTGGAGAGAAAATCTTGGGAAAGCCTAACCCCGGATTAGGATTTTACCATATCTGTAATAGAAAAACAAAGAAATGAAGATTTGTCAAATGAGTTCTTTGAAAGCCTGAAAAATTTGCATTTTCTGATTGTATGAAATTTGATTGATGAAAGGTGTCCAACCGAAATCCGGAAGTATTATGTCGAAGGGAGAGAAAAACAATTTAGAAATGGAAAACATAAAAACTGTAAACGGTGCTCAGCGGGATTCGAAACGGGAACCATTAAGCTGCACTTTACATATTCAGCCTTAGTACCCTTTTATTGTGACCTTGAGACCTTCCCTTTTATTAGTTAATAATTAGAGGTTATAATGGTAATTAAAAAAACAATTACCTCATTTCTTTATATATTAGTATATAAGATAAGATTAGTAAGATATATAAGCTGCACGGATTAGGGCTGTTCATGGTCGGTTTTGGTTCGGTTTCTAGCCAAACCAAAACCGAAACCAATATTATTGGTTTCTAAAAATCTAAACCAAACCAATCCATTAACCATTGGTTCGGTTTCCAAATGGTTCCAGTTGGTTTCGGTTTGTCCCAGTGGTTTTTGGTTAACCAATAATTATGTCAAACCAAAAAAAAAATACACAAATTTACAGATAAAAAAATCGTAGTTGCCGATAGTATTGGTTTACACAAATATACAGACAAAAAAAAATCAAGAATAGTTAAAGCTTACTCTAATTCTAGAGATCAAATGAAGATATATAATACATCTTAATTTAGATATTGACAAATAAAAAAGAAGGAAGACGGGAAGAAAAAAGTCGAGTAGCAGCAGCTGTAGTTGGGGGTGGAGAAGGGAGGCGGCTGAGAGAAGAAGAAAGAGAAAGAGGGAGAGTATCATAATGAAATATTAGATTTAGGGTTTCTATTTATCCTCTAAATTAATGGGTAGAATCTAATACTTTTAAATCGACGGTAGAAATTAAGTTTAAAAATTAATCGGTTCCCCAATGGTTTTTGGTTCGGTTTTCAGATCAAACCAAAACCAAACCAGTAATGTCGGTTTTTCAACATTTTTTACCAAACCAATCCAAATCTAAATAATTTGGTTCGGTTTCTTGCTTATTGGTCTGGTTCGGTCGGTTTCCAATGGTTAACCGACACCATGTTCAGCCCTAGCACGGATAGCCGCTGAGAACCAAATTAAAGAATAGAGAGAGGCTCAACCATTTTATGAGAATTTCATTATTTTTAAGGAAAGAAAACAAACTTTGCAAATATTTGTTCTCACTTCTCAGAAAAGAACATATGAAAAACCCTAGAAAATTTTGACAGAATATTTCATTATTGGATTACTCACTCTTAAACAAAATGCAGAAATCTTCAGAGAAACTTGTAGATGATACGAAATCTAATGACGAGAAACAAGAAATAGGGTTTAGAATGAATCAAAGAGTTCATACAGTTGGTGACACAAGAAGAATTGGGACAGTGAAATACATTGGTAATGTTGAAGGTTATTCAGGCATTTGGGTAGGTATTGATTGGGACAATGGAGATGGAAAACACAATGGTTCACTTAATGGGGTTACTTATTTTGAAGCTAAAGATGATAAATCAGGTTCATTTGTTCGTCCACGGAATTTAAGTCATGGTATTTCATTTTTACAAGCACTTGAGCTTCGTTATAAAGGTGATTCTACTAAAGAAGAAGAAGATGAGATGTATGTGTTATCAGCTAGAAATAACCGAGTAGCTGTTGAGCTTGTGGGGAAAAGTAAAGTTCAAGACAAATTGAGTCGATTGGAAGATCTGGTTGGTGCATCACTTTCTTATTTGGGAGTTAGTTCAGTTGGATCCAGAGGTCAGATCAATGCCGTTGTCCCAAGTAAGCTTTTGGTTTTGAACTCAATTCATTACATTAGAAAGTTATGTGTAAATCACAAACTCCTAAAAACTTGTTGTGTTGTGTTCTTGTAATGTCAATCCGTCATTACGTATCTAATAACTTAACATAATTCTACTTAATCCATTCATAAGCTCTGCCAATTTGTTTGTGTTTCTCTTTTCATTTATCCAACAGCTTAACCAGACCAATAACTTGTGCAACCCTGACTATTTGTTTCCCACCAATGTTAAATAGGATAGTGATTGCATTTTGATAAGAGATCGTCATACAAATTGCTTTCTGAGCACATAAGTTTTTGTTTGTTGCAGATCTAAAGGAGCTCGATTTGACTGGGAACTTGCTTTCAGACTGGAAAGTAAGCTTGATTCCTGTTTATTACTAATCATCCTCAATTGCTTGGTTGAAATATGCTCAGTCTTATTCTTATCAAACTGGAATTGCATAATGTGAATACCCTTCTCTTGGTTTTGATAATTTCTAACTTCTTTTTAACCATCTTAGAATCTTCCCAGAGTATGTTGTTTCCAACTAAGATTCTCCTTCTGGTGTGGTGTTTGTGAAACTTAAGTTCGACCGTGGAGGAATAGGAAAGAGGAAAAGTAATCATAAGTTTTGCTATTTCACCAGCTGGCTAAACAAGAACCCTGTTGGGGGTGAAATTACCATTTTTGTCATTTGGACGTTTTACCTTTACTCTAGAGTCTCATTTTCTGTATATGCTATGTTAATAACATCGACATCAATTTATGCTTTATACCCAAACTACGAGGCATCCAAAGACATATACCATTAAGATGAGCCTCCCCTTATTTTTCACCTAGGACCTTGATTTTGTTGGCATGTAATACCGACCTCAGCTTCTGTAATCTGTATTAAAGTAGAAGTTCAAATAGTGTAGTAAGAGATTAAAATAAGATATTCTCCTGTGTTACTTGAAAATAGAGATTTGTTTGGAAGTTTTGGGAGTTATTCATCTTAGAAGTTTGAAGAGTTGTCAAGACCAGCAGTTTAGTACTTTCTCTAGTAGCGCTGCAAACATTTTTAGGTTGATGCTCTACTGTCTTTTGGCAGGATGTAGGTACCATATGTGAAGAATTGCAGGTTCTCGAAGTTCTCAGTCTTACTCACAACTACATGGCTCATGATGTAAACCAGCTCCCAGTACTAGAAAACATCCGTGTTTTGGTGCTCAATAATTGTTGCCTAACATGGACACAGGTACTAGTTATATGTATCATTATGTATGTTATTCAACATTAAGTTTCCTTATGGTCATGAAATAATATCGACATGGACAGATTGAAGTTCTCAAGCAATCACTTCCATCTGTCGAGGAGCTTCATTTAATGGGAAACAAGTTGAAAGAGATAGTGGTATGTAGTGCTTCGTCCTTGTCTATCATTTTCTTAATAGCAACGAATGCTGAGTGCCTATTAGATTTGATTTCTTAAAATTGATCCTTCAAAAATACCTTTTCAAGTTTTTTTTTTACTTTTCTGAAACATCTCCACAAGGGGTGTTTTTTGAGGGAAAATCGCCGAGTAAAAGGTGTATAAGAATGCATATCTGGCGAGTGTGATTGGTCAACCTCACCTTGAGGTCTAAACTCGATCACCTTTATAACAAATTGCTTCAAAGATGATTACGGCTTCATACTTGAACAATCACTCTCCATGCCTGCCTGTTCCATCAGATGTATAATTTTTTTTTGTTCTACAGCCTGCATCCTCCAACTATGTTCGAGGATTTGATTCTCTGCGGATTCTAAATTTGGAAGATAACTGCTTTGAAGCATGGAACGAAATTGTCAAGCTTTCTCAGCTAAGAAGGTATTGGGTCCTAGATTCTTAAAATAATACATGTATAATTTATCTGAAGCTCTGAACTATGTAATGTCTTTCTATATCCAGAATGGAGCAGCTTCACTTGAACAAGAACAACTTGAACAACATATTTTACCCTGAGTGTGGTCCCAAAATTGATGATTCTGAACCTGCAGAGAAATGCTTTAGCCCTTTTGGGACTTTGAACTGTCTTCTTCTAGGTAATAAGGTTGTTGCTCGACATACTCAAATTTCTATTATTTCGAGTGTCTTGTGATTTTCTTTCCTAAATCTAAGATTTTATTTACAGGACGCAATAACATTGCAGATCTGGCATCAGTGGATTCCCTCAATTATTTCCCTAGCTTGACAGTGAGTTTTTATCCTTATGTGTGTCGACCCCTGCTTGATTTGTTCACTAGGAGAAAGTGATCTGCTGCAAATTTCTGATTTGTCTAATGTGCCTTTGACAACTGCGTGACTGTTTGTCTTTTTCAAGTTTTCTTAGTTCAATGTAGTGTTCATTTATCAACCGTTAAGATCCTACTAGTTGTCTTGGGGTATATGATGATTTGGTCATTGTGTAATTCCTCATAAACTGCGCCTTGCAATCGAGTTATATATGCATTGACCTCATGAACATTCAGCAGAAGTGGATTGGTACTGGAAATTTGCTCTATTGGTGATTTTTATCCAGATTATACTACCCCGAATGAGAGCTTACCGTTGGAAAATAATCAGTTCGTAGATTCTTAAATTCCGTGTTAAAGATATTTAAATCAGGCTATTTATGGTATACCAAGAAATTACCCAACATGCATGGTCTTTTTAGGCCATGTAGTCACATTTCTGGGTGTTCTTGGTGAAAGTCAGTATAAAATGTTTGGTGGTAAATATTTGTTTGGTTTATCCTTAACGGGTGAGCGTGGTGTTAATGATTGGCAACATCATACTTGTTATTTATACAGTTCAAATTTACATATCATACCCTGCTTGAATACCAATCTCATAAATTCTACACTGATTGGCCTTGTGATTTTCATCTGAAGGACATCAGGCTTTCAGAGAATCCAATTACTGATACAGGCAAAGGTGGTATTCCTAGATTTATGTTGATTGCACGTTTGGCAAAGGTTGAAATCCTTAACGGGAGTGAGGTAGATTTTTGAACAGATTCATTTTTTCTTAAAGTTCTGTTTGTAAGGATGCCTCCTTAACCTTTGAAATGCTGTCATTCATCTTTCAGGTGAGAATTCGTGAACGGAAAGAATCTGAAATCAGGTATCTTTCCTTCATCAACTAATCTATTCATTTTATTGCCAAGTTTTATTTTTATACAAATGCCGGATTAATTATGTTTGACCAGTCATTCTGTAGCTTTCATTTGGGCAATCATAACAATCCAGTATAATATTGTCTGCAGCGAGCTATTTGTATCAAAGTTTATTTTACCTTTCATGGGTTTTAGAACAAATCGGAGGAGCACTTCCCTTGTTCATTAATTATTATTTTTTAACGAAATATATAGTTCTTGTGGACTAGCAAATTAAGCACATGGAATGACATCTAGCTGAGCAGCTAGTTTGCAGGCATATCTGACTATTTTGTGGTAATTTGTTTTTATTACTATTGAATTTAACTCGGACATATAAACAGGTATATCCGCTTTGTTATGACTAAGATGCAAGATGAACCTGAGGAGATTAAGCAGCTCCACCCCAGGTAGGATTCATAACTCTAATCCCATTGGTTCAAGGTCTCGCATAAGTGGTTGGAATCTTGGTGAAACATCGCTTCCATATGAACATGGGGCATATAACTCTATTCTGCATGCCTATCTTCTGATTTACACACTATAAATTTCCGTTATATGCAAAGAAGATTTTTATTTTTGGTTATGCATCTCAATTTCATCTCGCACTTGGATTACTAAGTACTGGTGATAACAACAACATCAACCAGTTGCTTCAAAAAAGAAAAAAAAAGAAAAAAATCAACCTAGAACCCTAAACTGTTCCACTGACGCAAGAAATATCTTTCTTTAATAAAATGTACTTGCAGATTTAATGAGCTTAAAAAGAAGCATGGAATTGAGGATGAGAAACCCTCAACCGAAACAGCTGGTCCTCGAAAAATGTCCTCAGGACTTCTCTGTATGTTTTCTAACTTAAATCAAGCTTTTTGTTGCTGCTTCTCATGTTTTTTGCTATTGTTCTGTTCGTAACATTGTTCTTTTGTTGGATATGTTCTAAGAATGTGATTTTGCCTTCAACAGCAATAACTCTTACATGTGTTGGAGCTTCCATGGGGGAGAAAAAACCTCTCACTAAGAAGTTACCAGCCACCAGCACGGTTATTATCTTACTTTGCCAATTACCAGTAGATTGATAAACTTTGCCATTCCTTCAAAGGGTTGCAATATTATCACAAATTTACTTGCATATAATCCATTTTTATATTCCTGTAGATTGGCAAGTTAAAAGTAATGTGCGAGAGCTTCTTTCAACTCAAGTCAATCAAGCTGAAATTGTTCCTTCAAGAAGAGGTAGGTAACTCTAGAATGCTTTTTATGTCTTTAAAAGGTTTGTAGGTGTCATGTCTTATTAATGCAAATAGTTACGGCCAAAATAAGATAGTGGAGAAGAAACAAAAAAAAAATCATCTGGGAGCTGGCGAATAATTTCTATTTTCTTAACAGGGTTCTCCATTACCGATGTTTGTCGACAACGAAATGGCTTCTTTAATGGAGCTAGGAATTGGCAATGGATCCACTATCTTAGTGGATGAAGAAGAGACGTAGAACATCGGATCCAAATCCCAATAGTATGATTTCCCTGTTGTGTAAAATAAGAACCTGGTAGAAAATTGAAACAGATGGTCATGCGTAAGAAGGAACAAGTTGATGCAGATTTTATGATCATGTGTCCTGGATTATATAACAAGCCTGATATAAACTCGACTCGAAATTTCAAATGGGTATAACACAAAGTATATATAGCTAAACAACTCAGACTCTTTAGTAGATAAAATTGAATAGACTTATGAGTGATGGATAAGTTTTAGTCTCCATATACCTTTTGTCGACGAAGTTCCTCCAAGCTTTTCAGTAGATCTTCTTCTTCAATTAGTGAACGCCTATGAAGTCTAATGCTCAAGTACACACTTCTATCCTATTCCTACACTTAGCTAAAAGTAAACTAGAAAACAAGTATATAGTTTTGATCAACTAAATTTGACAAACAAGCTTGAGATGGCAACGCCTTGAAAAACCTTTCCCAATAAGAGAAGTGGTTAGTTTTTCGAACCAGGCACGAGGTGCTTGTTTTAATCCATACAATTCCTTTCTGAGTCTAAATACATGATCATGAAATTTTGAACTTTCAAATCCTTTGGATTTGGCAACATATACCTTTTCCTTTAAATATCCATTTAAGAATGCGGATTTTACGTCCATTTGAAATATCTTAATCTTGAGAAAACAAGCATGAGCTAGTAATAATCTGATTGACCCAAGGCGTGTCAAAGGAGCAAAGGTCTCGTCAAAGTCGATACCTTCGATCTGTGAATATCCTTGAGCGACAAGTCTAGCCTTGTTTCTGACAATTGTGCCAAATTCATCCGACTTGTTCTTGAATATCCATTTAGTACCAACAATATTAACATTAGAGGAACAAGGTACGAGTTCCCATACATCTTGTCTTTGAAATTTATTTAACTCTTCATGCACTGCATTAACCAGAAGACATTGCTAAGAGCTTCGCCAATCTTTCTTGGTTCCACTTGCGATAGATAACATCCAAAATTGCAAATATTTTGAAGTTGCCCTCTCGTCTCAGCAGCCAATAGTACTTTTAGAATCATGATTTCTTTGAACCCAGAGATGTCGTTGGGGGACACGTTCAACATGAATACCCTGATTAGAGATTTTCGCCTCGTCACTCGAAATGTCAGGATCTGCAACCGTTGGTACAACTTCTACAACTTCTGGAATTTCTTTGACTTTCTTAATTGTCTCTGTTGGAGGAAATTCAGCAGGAGAGTTATTAATGGAGAACAAATTAAGAATATGGTAGATTCAAGCGGAACTTTGATAAATCTAAGTTCTAGGGTAGAAACTCATAAAAGACATTAGAGTCATAATAAAATTGATAATAAAAAACTACCCTAAGTCGTAGCCCATGGAGCTCTTTATATAGATACTCCCTAAACATGAAAATAGCCTACCAGAACCCTAAAACTTGTTATCTAAGGTAACTAAGACTTCCCTAAGCTAATAAAACTCTAAAAATAGATATTCTAGATACTTATAGATATTCCTAATATTTAACTAAAAGAAAATTTGCTATTTGGTCCTAAGCCCATATAGTTATTTATAGTAGGGTCCTATCAGAATTTTCTTTTATCCGAGGGTCCAAAATTAATTAAAACATGGAAATGGCCATAATACCCTCGACTACCAAACATGTGTGTCTACATGCTCATTATATTGAGTACATATCTGCTACACTGTTTACAAATTCGAGTACATATCTGCTACACTGCTTACAATATTTGAGTACATATCTACTACACTGCTTACATAATTTGGGTACATATCTGCTACACTGCTTGCAGGTTAAATTTCATTATTTGCGTAAGTTCATCACTTACTTTAGTTGTTTTTTACAATATAATTCAGCAGTACATATGTGATGTACTTAAAAGAAACAGGTTAAAATGAAATTTTTCACTACATATATGTAAAAATTCATATACTACAAAAAACAGGATCTCTCTAGTGCTCCACTCCCATTGGACCACGTCCTCCCAAAGCGCTAACACTCTTCTTAACAGTAGACATATTGAACCTGTAAATGTGACCAAAATGTAACAATTAAAACACAACAACAATCCATATATGAATAATAGATAAAAATAAATAGTGCAAGTAATATGACAAACATCAAAATTAATATTACCTAACGATGGTTCAATTTTATTTCGGTATTCCATATATGCATTGCCAAAATCATAAGAATTAACTGACTAAATCTATGTATAAAACAAATTCAAAAAGCAGTTTTTCAGTATTTAATATATGTACTGTTAATTCACTACATAAAACAACTCCATGGCAAAAAAAAAAACAGAATCGAGATAGTCTTATTTCAGTATCTCATATATGTACTTGTGGATGAAACAACAACAAGTGATAAAACTAAGAATAAAACATAATCAAAAGCAGTTCGTATAAGTATGCCACATATGTACTGCTGATTCATGAACTAAAAAACAACTACATGCAATGAATCTATCAAAAAAACAGAATCGAGATAATCTTATTTGAGTATCGAAGATATGTACTTATGGATCAAACAACAAGTGATAAAACTAAGAATAAAATAGAATCAAAAGTAGTTTGTATTAGTATGCAACATATGTACTGATGGATAATACCCCTGAAACAACAAATAAGTATGATTTTGAGAAAATAAAGAACGAAAATAACAAGAAAATCAAATTGAGAGTTCAAATAAGTTAAAACCATCGTAATCTAACCAAAAAATCGAATAATTATGATCAAGATTCATAAAAACAATACGTCATATACGTACTGATGTTTAATACACAAGCAAAAGCTGAAACCAAACATATAGTAGCATTGTAAACACAGAAAAATCGGTACGTCATATACGTACTGATGGTTAATACACAAAACCAAACTGAAACCAAACCAAAAGCCACCAAAATGAAACTAAAATACCAGATCTACAAACGAAACGAACGTAAAACATGATTTTATAACTAGATCTGGACTATTTTCATCAAAAACCACCAGTACATCATATACGTATTGATGATTAATACACAAAAGCAAACTAAAAACAAACCAAAGACCAACAAAATGGAATTAAAACATCAGATCTACTAATGAAATGAACATAAAACATGACTTTCTATCTAGATCAGAAGGATTTTTTACCAAAATTGAAGTAAAAAATTAACGAATCAAGCATGAAGATCGTAAACACAAAAAAAACGAATTCAATTCCTCTTTTCGGAACCCTAAAATCTGAATTTTGAATTTTTCTCCATGAAATCAAGAGATTTGGATCTCAGATTAAGATAAAATCAAGAAGAAACTTAAAATAATTAAAGATCAATATAGGTAAATCAACTTACAAGATACCTCAGGAGATCTTCATAGCCGGAGCTCTTCACCAAAGCACATATGAGAAAATGAAGAAGAAAAAGAATAGATCGAGAAAATGAAGAAAAAATGGATTTGGTTACTGCTTTTATATACTTAAGGGTGTTTTCGGTATTTAAAAATACGTCCTCATATGCTCCACACGTGTACAGGACCAGGGGATAAAGTTTTAGGTCCAATTTTATTGTTTTCATTTTATTATGGACCTCCAATTACTGGGCTTTAATGGGTGGACCTGCCACTAATTAAGACCACCGTAATAGTACCTATTGGTAATTCCTACTTAACTAAATAATAAAAACGAAAATACCAATAATATTTATTTTCCATATTTTGTCCAGCATCATTCTTCCCTTGTTAGAGAAAATTCAACCTTGAATTTTTCCTTTGTAGTCCTCTTGTGTATATCTTCTGTAGGAAACAATCCTCGAGTTCGTCCTTTTCTTTTCCAAGCAGTAACCTTGGAAATTCTTGAAAGCAACATTGATTTTCAATGCTTCATCTGAAGTCTCTTCTGCCTTTCCACGGTCAAAAACAAAACTAATAGCCTTAGGGAACCTTAAAGGTAATAAACAAGACACGCTGCTCAATACACTATATGATGTATGTTTAGATTCCCCGCGAACAAACACATAACCCACGTTGTCTGTGGTGGTACTGGTGTCAGCCTTGTTTGTAGCGACCACTAATTTGCACAATTTCCACACTCCGTTTTCTAGTCGGTTAACCCAAAACATACCATTGGTAATAACACCACCGGGTTTTTGTTTCATGTAACCAAAAACCATACGTTGGCCTATTTTTCTTGATTCCTCACGCCTTTGAATAGCATATGGATTAACTATGCACTTACCATTAGTCTTGCTGGAAATATCATATAAAACAGGTGAACAAGGAGTGTTGCCAGTTCTGTTAGTCAATGATCGTTCTTGTGCATCTGTTAAGTTTATAATAACACCCATCAACAAGTACTTTAATGCTACAACTAGATTTTCTATCCAAATAATGGCTAAAATCACCAAGATAATAATCACCAACTTAGACCGCTGATGTAGTATGAGCTTGTTGTAGCTTTTCCTTGCTGTAGGTACTTGACAAGATACGTCGGATGTGAGCTTGTCTTCATGAGTAACATTCATTGTTACTGCTGTAGTGTGAACCTCAAACCAACAGATGACCAGACTTCGTAGGAGAATAGATGCGAACCCAACCCATTGTTTTGCATAAAACGAGGTCGTCGAGATACACTCTTGACTTCGCTGTTGCATAAGGCTTAAATTTCTCTTGATAAGAGCCTGTAAATATACTACCACCTTATTGTCACACTTTCCAAAGCTCGTCTGGTCCTTCCCTACTGATGTCGGGCTGGTGACCATCCTCTCCATTTTTAGTTTCATCAGCATGCTCTTGTGATGGTTATATTGTGAACCCTTTCCGACCAGGAGTGAATTAGATAATTCCTTTATATCAAATTCAACGAATAAGTCGAGTCCATCAGTTAGCAAAAATAGATCCATTCCTGATTCTAGGATTTTGTCTTCAATGGCAGGAGTTAGATGCACAGTTACACCACTAATAAATTTTGTTGTTGGCCATCGCACAACAGTATCCTTCATGTGAGTACCAATGTCACAATAGGATGTCATATGATTCATTTTGCTTCTTAATTCTTCTGATGAATCTTCCTCTATTGTTATCCTCTCGGAGTTCGAAAAAACTCGCCCCCGAATCTTACTGATATAATTCTCTGTACATGTTTCTTTATGTCGAAACATGGTCTCACAAAAATCTGATTTCCAAGAAACGTCTAGGGTTTCTGTAAAAGTTTGGTTATTCTGAACATAACTTTTATAATATGGAATCATCCGTGAACTTACAATTGTTGTATGATCCTCCATGAATGGATCAGTACAATCTTCCTTGTGCCAAATCTCATCATCCGGATAAGTATCATAGACTTGTGACAACTTGATGTTCGACATACTCATTGACTGAAAATAACGCTTCCTCACGATCGTGTTCATGAAACAAAGTTTCGTTGAACGCCTGATCCGCATCATCTTCATAATCTCCTTCCGGTAGATCTGAAGGGTAGCATTCATGATCACTATCCACTGCAACTTCTTCCAAGCACATAACATTAGTAACAAGATAATCCTCTTGACTGCCTTCCAACAATTCAACAGGTGCATGGTTGCCTTCTGCAATCTCCATACGGGCTTCCATAAGTTCTCTGTGCAGAATTGATTTAACAATTCGCCACAAGTCTTCAATCTGACGCCTCATCACAACCAATTCTATTTAATTCCTCTCCAAGATGCCGAGAAAAACAGATATTAGATCTCTTTGAGAACCAATTAAGAATAGGGTAGATTCAAGCGGAACTTTGATAAATCTGAGTTATAGGATAGAAACTCATAAAAGACATTACAGTCATAAATTGATAACCAAAAACTACCTAAGTCGTAACCCGTGGAGCTCTTTATATAGATACTCCCTAAACATGAAAATAGCCTACCAGAACCATAAAACTTGTTATCTAAGGTAACTAAGACATCCCTAAGCTAATAAAACTCTAAAAATAGATATTCTAGATATTTATAGATATTCCTAATATTTAACTAAATAATAAAAACGAAAATACCAATAATATTTATTTTCCCTATTTTGCCATGCATCAGTTATCATGACGAAAGTCGCTCAAATCATCAATAATAACATCTGCTGATTCCATCATAACATGGGTTCTGACATTGTATACTCAAAAACCACGACTGTCAGATGCATAGCCAAGAAAAATACCTTCATCACTCTTGGAATCGAATTTCCCTTTTTATTCTCGATCTTTCAGAATGTGACACTTACTACCAAACACTCTGAGATAATGTAAGTTGAGCTTCTTACCGTACCACAACTCATAAGGAGTATTTAGGGTTCTAGACCGTAAGTAAACACGGTTGATTAAATAGCATGCCGTAACAACAACTTCTCCCCAAAACTTCAGCGGTAAGTAGCAGCTTTAATGCCATCCCATAAAGCTCCAGTTGTAATTGGCTCCCTCTTGGTTGATCATAAGAATACTTGCCTCTATCATACACCCAATAAGTAGACTTGAGAAGAATTACGACTTGGTAACTCGTCGTATCCTTGTACTCGAAAATTTTAGCAAGTCTGAAGAAGCTAAGGAAACTTCTGGAAGGTGTAAGCGGCAACATATATGTAGAAACATGAATGCCAACAAGTTCAGCTGCTGAACTTCCAACATTGAGCAAATGGGAAGAGACCCATCCAGCTGATGCAAAATAGGATCTAACCCAATGACCATGATCCATAATAATTATCGATACAAGAAGAAGTGGAACCCCAAGAATGATTGCAAACCCAGTAAACAAGTGGGAGAAACATATAATAATGCACAAAACTGAATTGTAATCCCAACAAGCATTCTGAACTTCATCCGTTCACAACCATATAAGCATTTATAAACACTATGAATTCCACCAATTTGCATCCACACATGCATCAACAAACTGTTGGTGAAAATTTTCGCACGCAACAGTTGGGCAAGTAAGTGACTGCTATCACCATAATCACCAGATGTAACCAACACAAATAACACGAAGTCCTAAGGTACACTGTCATTCGAAGAGAATCATGTGTAGAAAAACAAGAAACCCATACAATGAGATCGCTCTCTTTACCACGATCAAACACTCTACTCATATTGGGCTGCCAGAAAAAATCAACTCCAATAGGACTCAAGTTTACAGCCTTACTCTCAGACATTTTATCAAACAATACTTCAGCATTACTAATAACACTACCTTTAGCTAACACATCAACAATTGATTTTCCCAACAACCAATCTAATAGGTACCCAGGCTTGAGAATCAAGTCATGAACAGAATTACAATTGTAGGTGGACATCAAAATAGAAAAAACAGATAATGGAAAGGGGAAATTAGGGGGAGACCCAAAAAAAATAATATTCTCGTTCTCAGGCCCACAATTAATTTTGTATACCGTGACACCCATAATTATATGAAATTATTATATGAATCAATACATAACTGGTTATGCATACTATCTTTTCAGGCATAACTCGTTATGCATATTATCTTTTTCAGAGGTATAATTGACAGCGCAACTTGGACATAACATATCTAAAAATCCGCGCCTTAGAATTTTACAAATTTTATATCGTTGGAAATCTTTTTAAAAGAGCTACGCAACGAGTACAAACAAGAATATCAAATTTTTGTTTTTAACGAAAAAATCGGAGGTGATCCTCATTTTAGGAAAATTTTTTGAAAACTTGATACTTAACCATTATGCAGTCACCAAAAACGATGCATAACACATTCTGCAGACGCATAACGAATTATGCAACCATTTTTTCGACTGCATAACAAGTTATGTATCTGCATAACAAAGTTATGCATCTATAACAAGTTATGTAACCATTGTTTTGGTTGATTTTAGCCGTACATATAAAAAATTGATGCATAATGCAGTATGCATCCATATTTACGGATGCATATCAGGTTATGCATCTATTTTCTTGATGCATAATGCATTATGTAGCAATATTTTCGGACGCATAACAGGTTATGCAGGTTTTCTGGACTGCATAACAAGTCATGCAACAAATTTTGTAGATGCATAACAGGTTATGCATCCATTTTCACGAATGCATAACATGTTATGCAGACAGTTTCTCGACTGAATGACATGTTATGCAGTCATAACCACATCATCATCTTCTTTCATGTTTCATTAACTCCCACGCAAACCATTATCTTTCAGTTATTTGGGGGCTCTTGGTGAAAATCATGTATTTGCACCATCATCTTATTTCATGTATTTACACCATCATCTGCAATTAAACCTGCATAACAGGTTATGCAGGTTTTCTAGACTGCATAACAAGTTATGCAACAAATTTTGTAGATGCATAACAGGTTATGCATCCATTTTCACAAATGCATAACATGTTATGCAGACAGTTTCTCGACTGAATAACATGTTATGCAGTCATAACCACATCATCATCTTCTTTAATGTTTCATTAACTCCCACGCAAACCATTATCTTTCAGTTATTCGGGGGCTCTTGGTCAAAATCATGTATTTACACCATCATCTTCTTTCATGTATTTACACCATCATCTGCAATTAAACCTTCTTCACAACTCATCCATACAATCTATAGCTAACAACATAGACATTTTGATGTAGCACTCATATCATCACATTCCTCCACTTCTCAATTGAACCCAGTTTTAATCCACATCCAAAAATCCTCCGCAAATCTGTGTTGTTGCTGTTGTTGTAGACCACTGCTTCCTGCAATCACCCATCGATTCGCTACAGCTTCATTGCATCTTCGACTTGGTCTCTGAAGCACAGAAATGCCGAAGTCTCTCTTCGTTGCTCACTCCAGTCTCCATCATCAATGTAGTAGAGAAGGACAAACACCATCTTTTTCAACTCTCCGTGTTCACAACGTCTAAAGATCTGTCTAGCACAACCACCAGTGGCTTTGAAGCTCGAGTCTTCTCCATTTGTGTCTGCAATTCTGCCCGACAAGTCGACAACCATTATTTAATCAAGAACAAAAATGGGTAAGAACCCATCTCCACGGAATCGATTCAATTAACCAAAGACCCCCAATTTCAGTTCAAAACCAGAATTCCCCAGAATCCCATTTTAGTTTCTGCCAGGTACTGTTGATTTTTCAAATACAAACCTCCTATTTCAGTCCACAGCAAAACCCCAGTTGACAGCAACAGTGACATCTATTTCAGCTGATTTTCTGGCATAACCAAAACTCCACCAAACTATGTCTATATCCAGAGAACACTCGACGGAAATCAACACCAATTTGACCTGCAAACACCACCATTACCTTCATAATTTCTCTCTCAATCGAGCACCACACTGAACCCCAACAGATCCATTTCATTTATCCAACAACTCCATATAAAACCCGTTTCAGTTAACTTCAAAGATCCCCAAAATCTGTTGCTTAAACTTCTCGTATATAGCCATGAATCAATGGAAGAAACCCTAAGTCAAATCATCGAACAACACCAGTTCTTCAATCAACAGACCCCAAATTATACCACCTGCAATCAATCGACAAGCAATCACACCCAAATTCAATCGTTGTTGTTGAGAGAATTGAAGCAATTGGCTTGAAATTCAACCCCCAAACACCACAGAGCCATTCTCGTCATCGCTGCTTCAATCAATCCTTGATGTCTCCATTTCAGTTCAACTGCAGAAGCTCAAAATGATGCTCAGATCCCCTTTCAACCCCCAAATACGAAGATGTTGAGATTTACCCGTGAATTGAAGCTCCAATGAAGAACTGAGACGAAAACAGTAGGGAGATACGAATCGGAGAAGAAGAAGAAAGACTGAAACATAATTTCAGAAATTATGGGTTTGGGAGATATTTTGTCGTAGAAAATGGGTGCGCGCCTGTATTTTTTTGAGCATGGGTTTCACAGTGGGAAGAATCTGTAAAATGGGGCTGTCTGTAGTTTTCACTTTCCTAAACGTGTCAAGTCAATTGGTCGTGAAAAGTAAAGCGGAAAAACAACTCAACGTGAATATTTCGTGAATATCTCCGCTAGGGCATAAAACTGCCTCTTGATTACTGAGGTTTCAGGTATGTTTCTTTTGATTTGATCTTTGCCGAGTTTAACTGAATAGTTGATGTTGCATTTTGCAGTATATTGGACTTAATTGAAGTATTTCTCAATTAATTCTGTTTGGGTAGGGTAGTTTTAAGAAATTGGACATGGTCATACCTTGTTAGATGTAACTATATTTCAAAGGTTTTTTCTTCTAGTTGTGGGTTGCCTACTATATCACTAATTGCAAGTTTGTGTTGTTTAAACCGTGTGCATGTGAAGAATTTTGTCATAATGTCTCCCAAGTGTTAGTTTGTTAGTCAGAAAATGAAGGAGAGAAAGAGAAAAGAAAGACTTGTTGACTCTTTAAGAGGAGGTCTTGATAATTTATTATTAAGAGACCACGGCATTTAGCCGAAAATTCAGATGAAAATGAAATTAAATCAATTGATAGTGTTATTGTCGAAAGAAACGATGAACAAAAAATTTAACATTTTTGAAGGTAACATTTTCATTGGATTTTCTATGATGTGATTATGTTTTTTTGACATCTTTTTCGATTTTTTTTTGTGTTATGCGGATATTATAGTATAGGAACAACTATTGCAGCCAATTCATTTCTTAACCTGCTGTAGTTTTTCTCTACATTGACAACAACTATGTTTCTAGCCTATTTGCTTGTGATTGTATTTATTAGGTAAGGAACAAGAACAACCAGAGATTAATATTACTGAATTAGGCAACGAACGAGCACCAACTTTGCCAGGTAAAGTGAATATTTTTAATCTATCTTGGGGTAATCTCGATAAAAGGTAAAAGAGAATTTTCAGTAGAAAATTTTATATGTGCACATTAATAGACTGTTCAATCTATTGTCATTTCTTCATTTATATTTATGTTTTTGTTCCCATGTGTATAAGCAAAAAAGGTCCTTTTCTGAGTGCTTGCCCCTTTTCTGGAACTTCCCCACCACCGAATGATGGCCCCGTCAAACGTCGTCCGTCTAATAGCCCTGGCTATCATGGAGACAAACCCGGTACATTTTTATATCAATGATTTTATTTCATGTTAAAAATATTTTTTTATTATTATTAAGCTCGTTGATCTAAAACTTAATAAATAGCAATAGAATATTTTTAAAAAGAAAACCTCGTAGGCTTGCCATGTTTGAAAGTCTCGTGGAGAACTAAATTAAGAAAAGAAATCCTAGAAATATATTGTCTTATCCAAGTAGGGATATTGTTTGACCATTCTTTAGTTGAAACACCATTTATATCATGTTTAGCTAGCGATTGAGTAACACTATTTGCACTTTCAACAATCTAAGTAAAACCCTGCGTTGCGTAGGTCTTGTCAACTGCCATTGCAAACATATTTTCACCAAAAAAATGGTATCTGACAATTTGCATCCCATTGTCTAATTCCATCGTTTTGCATGGTATTACAGTCTTTTTACCAGCATCAACACCGATTAGCACTTCTGCCCCATCCTCTTCTTCTCCCAATCATGTTATACCTGATCGTGCACCCTCGAGGATGCCTTTTCTTATGTTGAGCTTCTCAAGAAGAAAAAGTGCCTTCTCTTATGTTGAGCTTCAAACTTTTAGCTGTAATCTATGACTATGACTTGGCATATGCGCATATTCTTGTTGATCCTACAAACAATATTTCGGGATATAACTTTACGTTTTCGTTGTAATTTTCAGAAACTGACAATAGCATGCGCATATTTATATGCATGACCCTATCAGCTCTCATGACCAAGACGCCCGTTTCTGCTAAATATTGTTTTTCAAACATGTCTTCCACGTACGTATGAGACATAGCATTACTTTATTGAATATGAATTCATTGTAATAATGACACATTGGTCCGATAATGCAATAAAAGTAACAAATACACGATTCAATTCAAAAAACACTTTTGCTGTTACGTAAGCATGAGTTAAGGAATGGCCCACCATTTTGATATCTCGAACAATCCAGCTTTTACTGGATCTATTTCTCAGCAAAGTAAACCGACTAAACAGAGGATAAGCCTAAACACCTTAAAGGCTAAGCAAAGTTTGAAGTGTTAACACGTGGTTAAATATCTGTCTTTGTATCATGCGTCAATCTTTGCTATAAATAGATGTATGTATAACTTCCGTTTTGAAAATGTGAGAAGAAAATAAACCAGGGAATACAGTTCCTTTTTCTCTTCCACTTTGCGACCACTGCTTACATCTTATGTTTTGAATATAGTAGTAATCACTACTAAAGTTAGTAAATCTAACTAAACAAAAAGCCCGCCACTATCAGTATTGTTTATCACTTAGCTTAAGTTCCGTGAATAGCTAATGTACGTTTCCAAATTATAAGACGTTATCAGCACGAATCGCTCCCGACACTCGACGGCCAAGCTACTACTGTTCAACAACTAAAATACAGGGAGTATAGGTAGTTGTTGTTCCTTTGAATATTTTCCTTAAATGGAAAATCTAACGAAACTCGAATTTGCAGGTCTTTACATCTCAGGAAATAATTATATTTCTTGGGCACTTGATGCCGAGCTTCATTTGGAAGCTAAAGGCCTCGGGCATACTATTACGGAAGGAAACAACGCGTCCAACCAGGACCGCGCTACGGCTCTAATTTTCCTTCGCCATCATCTCCATGATGATTTAAAAAGGGAATATTTGACAGTTAAAGATCCATTTACTTTATGGAACTGTCTGAAAAAACGGTTTGACCACCTGAAGTTGGTCATACTTCCAAAAGCTCGGAATGATTGGTTGAACTTGCGGCTGCAAGATTTTCGATCAGTGGCAGCTTATAATTCTACTCTGTTTAAAATTACCTCGACATTAAAATTGTGCGGGGAAAATGTCACTGACGAACAAATGTTAGAGAAAACATTTACAACTTTTCATGCCTCGAATGTGCTCCTACAACAGCAATATCGAGAGCGTAAATTTATAGAATATTCCGAGCTAATTTCCTGTTTGTTGATTGCAGAGCAGAATAATGAGCTTTTGTTAAGAAACCATGAAGCTCGTCCTGTTGGTTCCGCAGCGGTGCCTGAAGCACACGCAGCTACGCATTTTAGACAAGGAAATAATCATGGTAATAAAGGCAAACGTGGAAATGGTAAAGGAAACCAACGTGGGGGCCACAAAAATGAACGAGGAAAGGATGCCCGTTACCAGCCGTACCAACGGCCGCTAAAAATTGCGGAACCAAAAGAACCGAAGCAAGAAAAGGGAAAGGGTTCTTCTAGTCAACCTCCTCAGAAAACTGTTTGCTATCGGTGTGGCTTAACTGATCACTGACAGCGTACCTGTCGTACGCCGGAACATTTTGTTAGGCTCTATCAGGCGTCCCTGAAGCGACCTACCGAAGACATAGAGACAAATTTAATTGAAGCCAGTGCCCCCAGTACCAGTGATACCCACTTGGATGTATCTGATTATCTCGTCGACCTTGAAACTGGCGAGCCTAGTCAGTTTTCTTTTGATGAGATGTAGGACTGTTTCTTCCTTATGCCCTGTAGTATGTTTCCTTGTGTTTTCTGTATGTTTTTTTTTTCTTTTCTCTTGTTATAATTTTGGGTGTGTTCTTTTTGGTGATGTATACCACATTTTTTTTGGTGTAATATAAGTGGACATTTTGGTAGTATTGTTGGTTAATTTTCTCTCGTCTATTTGTGTTAAAGGATATGGATTCCAGAAGTAATCTATCCAAAATGGACGATGGGGATGTTTGTTTAGTTGACAGTGGAACAACAAACACAATTTTTCGAACCCATAAATATTTTATAACCTTGAAGAGGTTTAAGGGTAATGCGAATACCATTTCGGGTTCGAGTAATATGATAGACGGCTCCGGAAGAGGGTGTATCATTCTACCAGGTGGTACAAAATTAATTATTGAAGACGCCTTATATTCTACCAGATCCTAAAGGAATATGTTGAGTTTTAAAGATATTCGGCGTAATGGTTACCACCTTGAAACAACGGATGAGCATAATATGGAGTACCTGTATATTACTTCATCTGCCTCGTGCCAGAAGCACGTTGTGGAGAGGCTTAAGGCCATCTCTTCTGGGTTATATCTTATGAGAATTCGAACAGTCGAATCTCATATTGTCATTAACCAGAAGTTTAATGACCATGAATTATTCAAGCTTTGACATGACCGGCTTGGACACCCAGGTTCTACCATGATGAGTAGAATAATACTAAATGTTCATGGACATCCATTACAAAACCAGAAACTTTTGTTAAGTAATGATATGAATTTTGTTGCTTGTTCCCTAGGAAAACTGGTTATAAAACCATCCTTAACCAAAGTTATTATTGAGTCACCAACATTCCTACAGAGGATACATGGTGACATTTATGGGCCTATCCACCCACACTGTGGACCATTTCAATACTTTATGGTATTGATAGACGCATCTGCTAGATGGTCTCATGTCTGCTTATTATCAACACGTAATGTTGCATTTTCCAGACTGCTTACCCAAATTATTCGGTTGCGAGCCCATTTTCCGGACTTTCCTATCAAGTCCATTCGGCTTGATGGCGCTAGTGAATTTACATCTAAGGCTTTTGATGCTTATTGCCTTTCAGTTGGTATTGATGTCGAGCATTCTGTAGCACATGTGCACACTCAGAATGGATTAGCTGAGTCTTTTATAAAGCATCTTCAGTTGGTTGCTCGACCCATGCTCATGAGGACTAAATTACCAGTTTCTGCATGGGGACATGATATTTTGCACGCACCGACTTCGACCAACTGCTATCCATCAATAATCCCCTCTACAACTTGTCTTGGGGAAGAAACCAGATGTTTCGCACTTACGTGTCTTTGGTTGTGCTGTTTATGTGCCTATTGCACCACCACAACGCACTAAATTCGGTCAACAACGTCGCCTTGGTATTTATGTTGGTTTTGATTCACCGTCTATTATAAGGTATTTAGAGCCTTTAACAGGTGATGTCTTTACAACCAGATTTGCAGATTGTCATTTTGATGAGACACTTTTCCCGCCGTTAGGGGGAGATGATAAGCCGTCAAAAGAACAGCGTGAAATATCTTGGTACACACCAAGTCTGTCTCATCTTGACCCTTGCACTAATCAATCTGAAATTGAGGTGCAAAAGATTATACATCTGCAAAATATTCCAAACCAAATGCCTGATGCATTTACTGATACTGGTCGAATTACAAAATCTTATGTGCCTGCTAGAAATGCTCCAGCTCGGATTGATATACCGACGGGACAAATTGGGAGCTCAGCGGAAGACGAGTCGTCAAAGCCACGCATGAAGCGTGGACGACCAATTGGTTCAAAAGATTCTGTCCCTCGAAAGAGGAAGATCCAATCTTTCTCAATCAAAGGTAGTGCTTCTGAAGAGGCTACAGATAGTTCTCCTGAAGAGACAATCAAAGAACGATCCACTTTCTCTGATGAACCTCCTGAAGAGAATAAAGTCTCCGCTGAGACACAGGTACCTGTGAATGAGGAAATTTCCATAAATTATGCATACGACAGAGAAGTGTGGGATCGTAATACAATAATTGTCGACGATATATTTTCATTCTCAATAGCTACTGAAATCGCCACAGATAATGATGATATTGAACCACACTTTATAGAAGAATGTCGACAAAGAGACGACTGGCCTAAATGGAAAGTGGCAATCCAAGATGAATTGGAATCTCTCTCTAAACGCAACGTTTTTGGGGGCCCAATACAGACACCAGAAAATGTGAATCATGTAGATTACAAATGGGTGTTTGTAAGAAAGCGTAATGAGAGAAATAAAGTCGTTCGCTATAAAGCACGACTAGTGGAAAAAGGTTTCCTACAGAAACCTGGGATTGACTATGAAGAGACATACGCCCCTGTTATGGATGCAATTACCTTTCGATATTTAATTAGTCTGGCAGTCTCTGGAAGGTTTGACATGCATCTAATGGACGTGGTCACTGCGTATCTATATGGAAAGCTAGATACAGATATTTATATGAAACTTCCGGAAGGATTCAAATTACCTGAAGGGAAACCACGTCATATGTATTCATTAAAATTAAATAGAGCTCTATATGGATTGAAACAATCCGGGCGAATGTGGTATAATCGCCTCAGTGAATACCTAATAAAGAGGGATATGTAAACAATCCTATTTGCCCATGTGTATTTATTAAAAGGACAGAATCTGGAATTGCAATAATAGTTGTATATGTAGATGACATCAATTTAATTGGAACTCCTGGTGAACTCTCCAAATCAATTGAATGCTTAAAGAAGGAGTTCGAGATGAAAGATCTCGGTAAAACAAAATTTTGTCTTGGCCTACAACTTGAGCATTATGAAAGCGGAATTCTTGTTCATCAATCCACTTACACAGAGAAAATCTTGAAACGTTTTAAAATGAACGAAACATATCCGCTTAGCACCCCAATGGTTGTAAGATCTCTTGATCCCAAAAGAGATCCATTTCGTCCTAAAGAGGAGGATGAAGCACTTCTTGGTCCGGAAGTACCATACTTAAGTGCAATTGGGGCTTTATTATATTTAGCTCAATGTACCAGGCCCGATATTTCTTTTGCAGTAAATTTACTAGCCAGGTACAGTTCTGCGCCAACAAAAAGACATTGGACAGGGGCAAAACAGATTTTTCGTTACCTTCGTGGTACTACTGACATGGGTTTATTCTACTCGAAAGATTCTTTGGACTATCCACAGATAACAGGATATACAGATGTTGTATATCTATCTGCACAAAGGAATCTCTCAGACAGGGTACGTTTTTACCGTTGGCGGTACTGCAATCTCATGGCATTCCTGTAAGCAGAGCATCCCAGCTACTTCCTCGAATCACTCCGAGATAATTGCTCTCCATGAAACAAGTAGAGAATGTGTATGGTTGCGGTCATTAATCGAACACATCAGAAGCTCTTGTGGTCTGACTTCCATAACTACTGTGCCAACGACAAATTGTGAAGACAACTCGGCGTGTATAGCACAAATGAAAGAAGGCTACATCAAGGTGATAGAGTAAAGCACATTTCACCGAAGTTATTTTATTCTCACCACCTCCAGAAAAATAAGGAGATTGATATCCAGAAGATACAATCTTGTGAGAATTATGATGATCTATTCACCAAGTCTCTGCCGACTAAAGTTTTTCGGAAGTTGGTATATGGAATCGGAATGCGCCACATGTACAAGCAGACAAATTAACGGAGGTTTTGTTCAGGGGGAGTTTTGGACTATAATGCGCTGTACTCTTTTTCCTTCGCCAAGGTTTTTGTCCCACTGGGTTTTCCTTGTCAAGGTTTTAACGAGGCAGCATACGCGTGTCCAACACCGTTCTAAGATTTTTGTTGTACTCTTTTTTCCTTCGTCCGGGTTTTGTCCCACTGGGTTTTACCGGCAAGGTTTTAGTCAGGCAACGTTCTTAGAAATGGTGGCCCAAGGGGGAGTATTACGTAAGCATGAGTTAAGGAATGGCCCACCATTTTGATATCTCGAACAATCCAGCTTTCACTGGATCTATTTCTCAGCAAATTAAACCGACTAAACAGAGGATAAGCCTAAACACCTTAAAGGCTAAGCAAAGTTTGAAGTGTTAACACGTGGTTAAACATCTGTCCTTGTATCATGCGTGAATCTTTGCTATAAATAGATGTATGTGTAACTCCCGTTTTGAAAATATTAGAAGAAAATGAACCAGGGAATACAGTTCCTTTTTCTCTTCCACTTTGCGACCACTGCTTACATCTTATGTTTTGAATATAGTAGTAATCACTACTAAAGTTAGTAAATCTAACTAAACAAAAAGCCCGCCACTATCAGTATTGTTTAACACTTAGCTTAAGTTCCGTGAATAGGTAATGTACGTTTCCAAATTATAAGACGTTATCAGCACGAATCGCTCCCGACGCTCGACGGCCAAGCTACTACTGTTCAACAAATAAAATACAGGGAGTATAGGTAGTTGTTGTTCCTTTGAATATTTTCCTTAAATGGAAAATCTAACGAAACTCGAATTTGCAGGTCTTTACATCTCAGGAAATAATTATATTTCTTGGGCACTTGATGCCGAGCTTCATTTGGAAGCTAAAGGCCTCGGGCATACTATTACGGAAGGAAACAACGCGTCCAACCAGGACCGCGCTACGACTCTAATTTTCCTTCGCCATCATCTCCATGATGATTTAAAAATGGAATATTTGACAGTTAAAGATCCATTTACTTTATGGAACTGTCTGAAAAAACGGTTTGACCACCTGAAGTTGGTCATACTTCCAAAATCTCGGAATGATTGGTTGAACTTGCGGCTGCAAGATTTTCGATCAGTGGCAGCTTATAATTCTACTCTGTTTAAAATTACCTCGACATTAAAATTGTGCGGGGAAAATGTCACTGACGAACAAATGTTAGAGAAAACATTTACAACTTTTCATGCCTCGAATGTGCTCCTGCAGCAGCAATATCGAGAGCGTAAATTTACAGAATATTCCGAGCTAATTTCCTGTTTGTTGATTGCAGAGCAGAATAATGAGCTTTTGTTAAGAAACCATGAAGCTCGTCCTGTTGGTTCCGCAGCGGTGCCTGAAGCACACGCTGCTACGCATTTTAGACGAGGAAATAATCATGGTAACAAAGGCATGGAAATGGTAAAGGAAACCAACGTGGGGGCCACAAAAATGAACGAGGAAAGGGTGCCGTTACCAGCCGTACCAACGGCCGCTAAAAATTGCGGAACCAAAGGAACCGAAGCAAGAAAAGGGAAAGGGTTCTTCTAGTCAACCTCCTCAGAAAAGTGTTTGCTATCGGTGTGGCTTAACTGATCACTGGCAGCGTACCTGTCGTACGCCGAACATTTTGTTAGGCTCTATCAGGCGTCCCTGAAGCGACCTGCCGAAGACATAGACAAATTTAATTGAAGCCAGTGCCCCCAGTACCAGTGATACCCACTTGGATGTATCTGATTATCTCGTCGACCTTGAAAGTGGCGAGCCTAGTCAGTTTTCTTTTGATGAGCTGTAGAACTGTTTCTTCCTTATGCCCTGTAGTATATTTCCTTGTGTTTTCTGTATGTTTTTTTTTCTTTTCTCTTGTTGTAATTTTGGGTGTGTTCTTTTTGGTGATGTATACCACATTTTTTTGGTGTAATATAAGTGGACATTTTGGTAGTATTGTTGTTAATTTTCTCTCGTCTATTTGTGTTAAGGATATGGATTCCAGAAGTAATCTATCCAAAATGGACGATGGGATGTTTGTTTGTTGACAGTGGAACAACAAACACAATTTTTCGAACCCATAAATATTTTATAACCTTGAAGAGGTTTAAGGGTAATGTGAATACCATTTCGGGTTCGAGTAATATGATAGACGGCTCCGGAAGAGCGTGTATCATTCTACCAGGTGGTACAAAATTAATTATTGAAGACGCCTTATATTCTACCAGATCCCAAAGGAATCTGTTGAGTTTTAAAGATATTCGGCGTAATGGTTACCACCTTGAAACAGCGGATGAGCATAATATGGAGTACCTGTATATTACTTCATCTGCCTCGTGCCAGAAGCACGTTGTGGAGAGGCTTAAGGCCATCTCTTCTGGGTTATATCTTATAGAATTCGAACAGTCGAATCTCATATTGTCATTAACCAGAAGTTTAATGACCCTGAATTATTCAAGCTTTGGCATGACCGGCTTGGACACCCAGGTTCTACCATGATGAGTAGAATAATACAAAATGCTCATGGACATCCGTTACAAAACCAGAAACTTTTGTTAAGTAAGGATATGAATTGTGTTGCTTGTTCCCTAGGAAAACTGGTTATAAAACCATCCTTAACCAAAGTTATTATTGAGTCACCAACATTCCTACAGAGGATACATGGTGACATTTGTGGGCCTATCCACCCACACTGTGGACCATTTCAATACTTTATGGTATTGATAGACGCATCTGCTAGATGGTCTCATGTCTGCTTATTATCAACACGTAATGTTGCATTTGCCAGACTGCTTCCCAAATTATTCGGTTGCGAGCCCATTTTCCGGACTTTCCTATTAAGTCCATTCGGCTTGATGGCGCTAGTGAATTTACATCTAAGGCTTTTGATGCTTATTGCCTTTCAGTTGGTATTGATGTCGAGCATTCTGTAGCACATGTGCACACTCAGAATGGATTAGCTGAGTCTTTTATAAAGCATCTTCAGTTGGTTGCTCGACCCATGCTTATGAGGACTAAATTACCAGTTTCTGCATGGGGACATGCTATTTTGCACGCAGCCGACTTCGACCAACTGCTAGCCATCAATACTCCCCTCTACAACTTGTCTTGGGGAAGCAACCAGATATTTCGCACTTACGTGTCTTTGGTTGTGCTGTTTATGTGCCTATTGCACCACCACAACGCACTAAATTCGGTCAACAACGTCGCCTTGGTATTTATGTTGGTTTTGATTCACCGTCTATTATAAGGTATTTAGAGCCTTTAACAGGTGATGTCTTTACAACCAGATTTGCAGATTGTCATTTTGATGAGACACTTTTCCCGCCGTTAGGGGGAGATGATAAGCCGTCAAAAGAACGGCGTGAAATATCTTGGTACACACCAAGTCTGTCTCATCTTGACCCTTGCACTAATCAATCTGAAATTGAGGTGCAAAAGATTATACATCTGCAAAATATTCAAACCAAATGCCTGATGCATTTACTGATACTGGTCGAATTACAAAATCCTATGTGCCTGCTAGAAATGCTCCAGCTCGGATTACACGACGGGACAAATTGGGAGCCAGCGGCAAACGAGTCATCAAAGCCACGCCTGAAGCGTGGACGACCAATTGGTTCAAAAGATTCTGTCCCTCGAAAGAGGAAGAGCCAATCTGTCTCAATCAAAGGTAGTGCTCCTGAAGAGGCTACAGATAGTGCTCCTGAAGAGACAATCAAAGAACGATCCACTTTCTCTGATGAACCTCCTGAAGAGAATAAAGTCTCCGCTGAGACACAGGTACCTGTGAATGAGGAAATTTCCATAAATTATGCATGCGACAGAGAAGTGTGGGATCGTAATACAATAATTGTCGACGATATATTTTCATTCTCAGTAGCTACTGAAATCGCCACAGATAATGATGATATTGAACCACACTCTATAGAAGAATGTCGACAAAGAGACGACTGGCCTAAATGGAAAGTGGCAATCCAAGATGAATTGGAATCTCTCTCTAAACGCAACGTTTTTGGGCGCCCAATACAGACACCAGAAAATGTGAATCCTGTAGATTACAAATGGGTGTTTGTAAGAAAGCGTAATGAGAGAAAAAGTCGTTCGCTATAAAGCACGACTAGTGGCAAAGGGTTTCCTACAGAAACCTGGGATTGACTATGAAGAGACATACTCCCCTGTTATGGATGCAATTACCTTTCGATATTTAATTAGTCTGGCAGTCTCTGGAAGGTTTGACATGCATCTAATGGACGTGGTCACTGCGTATCTATATGGCAAGCTAGATACAGATATTTATATGAAACTTCCGGAAGGATTCAAATTACCTGAAGGGAAACCACGTCATATGTATTCACTAAAATTAAATAGAGCTCTATATGGATTGAAACAATCCGGGCGAATGTGGTATAATCGCCTCAGTGAATACCTAATAAAAGAGGGATATGTAAACAATCCTATTTGCCCATGTGTATTTATTAAAAGACAGAATCTGGAATTGCAATAATAGTGTATATGTAGATGACATCAATTTAATTGGAACTCCTGGTGAACTCTCCAAAGCAATTGAATGCTTAAAGAAGGAGTTCGAGATGAAAGATCTCGGTAAAACAAAATTTTGTCTTGGCCTACAACTTGAGCATTATGAAAGCGGAATTCTTGTTCATCAATCCACTTACACAGAGAAAATCTTGAAACGTTTTAAAATGAACGAAACATATCCGCTTAGCACCCCAATGGTTGTAAGATCCTTGATCCCAAAAGAGATCCATTTCGTCCTAAAGAGGAGGATGAAGCACTTCTTGGTCCGGAAGTACCATACTTAAGTGCAATTGGGGCTTTATTATATTTAGCTCAATGTACCAGGCCCGATATTTCTTTTGCAGTAAATTTACTAGCCAGGTATAGTTCTGCGCCAACAAAAAGACATTGGACAGGGGTAAAACAGATTTTCCGTTACCTTCGTGGTACTACTGACATGGGTTTATTCTACTCGAAAGATTCTTTAGACTATCCACAGATAACAGGATATACGATGCTGTATCTATCCGCACAAAGGAATCTCTCAGACAGGGTACGTTTTTACCGTTGGCGGTACTGCAATCTCATGGCGTTCCTGTAAGCAGAGCATCCCAGCTACTTCCTCGAATCACTCCGAGATAATTGCTCTCCATGAAACAAGTAGAGAATGTGTATGGTTGCGGTCATTAATCGAACACATCAGAAGCTCTTGCGGTCTGACTTCCATAACTACTGTGCCAACGACAATTTGTGAAGACAACTCGGCGTGCATAGCACAAATGAAAGAAGGCTACATCAAGGGTGATAGAGTAAAGCACATTTCACCGAAGTTATTTTATTCTCACCACCTCCAGAAAAATAAGGAGATTGATATCCAGAAGATACAATCTTGTGAGAATTATGATGATCTATTCACCAAGTCTCTGCCGACTAAAGTTTTTCGGAAGTTGGTATATGGAATCGGAATGCGCCACATGTACAAGCAGACAAATTAACGGAGGTTTTTGTTCAGGGGAGTTTTGGACTATAATGCGCTGTACTCTTTTTCCTTCGCCAAGGTTTTTGTCCCACTGGGTTTTCCTTGTCAAGGTTTTAACGAGGCAGCATACGCGTGTCCAACACCGTTCTAAGATTTTTGTTGTACTCTTTTTTCCTTCGTCCGGGTTTTGTCCCACTGGATTTTACCGGCAAGGTTTTAGTCAGGCAACGTTCTTAGAAATGGTGGCCCAAGGGGGAGTGTTACGTAAGCATGAGTTAAGGAATGGCCCACCATTTTGATATCTCGAACAATCCAGCTTTCACTGGATCTATTTCTCAGCAAATTAAACCGACTAAACAGAGGATAAGCCTAAACACCTTAAAGGCTAAGCAAAGTTTGAAGTGTTAACACGTGGTTAAACATCTGTCCTTGTATCATGCGTGAATCTTTGCTATAAATAGATGTATGTATAACTCCCGTTTTGAAAATGTGAGAAGAAAATAAACCAGGGAATACAGTTCCTTTTTCTCTTCCACTTTGCGACCACTGCTTACATCTTATGTTTTGAATATAGTAGTAATCACTACTAAAGTTAGTAAATCTAACTAAACAAAAAGCACGCCACTATCAGTATTGTTTATCACTTAGCTTAAGTTCCGTGAATAGCTAATGTACGTTTCCAAATTATAAGATTTGCACTATAATGCTTCCCTAGTCACGTCTTTAGCATCACTATTCAATGAACACCTCATAACACATCTGTAGAATACAATCACCTTTTTCCACGCTTGATATATCAATAGGGAATCCAACCTTTGGTTGTTTATTAAATTGATTGACACTTGGATATTGGTTTTTGATACCGTCCAAGTTATTTATTATATTCAATCGGGCTCGCAAATTCCTATTTGTTTGATTGCGGATTGAATTGAGAAATAGAGATTGTTTATGGGTAAAAACTGTTTCTGCTGGTTTTGGTAAATTTGTGTGTGTGGATGAGAAACAAATCTAAACCTAAAACAAATGCACTGCACGGGAATACTTTAGATTCGAGAGATCAATCTGTACAATCCTGGCCTAAACCAAGAAATGACCGTTCAAGTCTTGCTTCGGCCACAAAGTGAAGCAGAAGGGTTGGTATTAGGGAGGGAAGCGAAGAAGGTGTTGAGACCAGAATGGTTAATTCTGAAGGTGTGGCTATTTTATGACTTGTATCAGAATTTGGAACTGGCTTGCGGAATAGAAGCTATCAGTTCTTTGGTATTTTTCTGGATACTGTGTTGTTGTTCTCACCAAAACTTGTTGTTTTGTGGAAATAGGTAAAACCTATTTATACAAGTCAAATTGAACGCACCCTGATCTCATAGAAAGTGGGACTAATTGAGTAATGGAGAAGTGAGATTGTGTGTAAATGCCAGATACCACGTTCCCAACATGTAGGAAACTGGTTAGTTTACACCCACTACTTCTTACTGCCACTAACTACCCTACTTTCTGACACTTTCTTATAATGGGCGTGCTGCACGCCGCACGCTATAAACTTCCAGACCAATACCCTGATGAGTATCCCCCAGTTTGTGACATGTTTGATGTCTCAGGTGTTTTCGTGGAAAACGTGTAGCAGATTGTTATGTGTGGAAAGTCAAAGTCATGATACTTTCCACAGGAGAATAACACGTGATGCTATTTAGCTTGTCTTGGTTCCAAAATCAATATTAAGGGTTCAGCCGGGGAACATAGCACAAGAAGCATTCAAATAAACTTATATTAATTGAGTAATACCGGCAAGGTTCCAAAATTTACAGAATATCTGGGATTGTTGCTACATGCACCATTCTGGGTAAATTTCATGTGAATATATGTGGCTCAATAAATGCGCCCGTGAAGAGGTTTAACACTCATCACTTTTACATGGCTCTGTTTCTTTGCAGAGTGACGACACAATAAATGCAAGGTTTTACAAATTTAGCCCTGAACTAAAAACCGCCATCAATAGAAATATAACTCTTTGATATACTTTTCTTAAGATTGATCTGACTGTCTAGTTGATTCTCTAGAAAGTATATTGGAGTAAGTCCTCTCAGATTGCCAAACGAAATTATTGGGTGTGGTTTTTAGACCCCCGCTTTTCCATGCAAAATACTCATGTGGATACCAATGAATCCTTGGCTCAATACTCATGTGGATACAAAATACTCAGCCATGATTTTAACGCACAGTGGGAATTACGGAAAACAATTTGCAGAGGATAAATTTTCAGAAGAACAAAAATAAAAAACTCCCACATTCCAGAGCATTTTTTATATTGGCATTCACTTCTTCCTCTTGGGTATCCTCCATATTGAATAGTGATGAGTGCCAAATATTGTATATATTTATCCCTTTTTGTTGGCATTTAACTCATCTTTTATGCATTAATTCTACATTTTATCCCATATTCTGTATTTTCATTGTTTTCAAGAATAAATATTTTTATTAATTAATTTTGCATTTTTAGGTAATAAATAAAGTCTGGATGACTTGCGGAGCAAAAAGAGCAGAAAAGTAGTGAAAAGCCGGAAGAAATCACGCAAGGAAGCCGCGAAGAATGGTGCGCACAACCTCATTTTCTACACACAAAAACGCCTCCGTTCTCAGCCATCAGATCAGTTCTCAGAAGCATCCGACGGTCGCTCCTTCATAGAGCATCAAAATCTGAAGTCTCTGCCAAGCACCACAGCGCTGAAATTCCAAGCCTTCAGATTAGATGGTAGTTGAATCCAACGGTTGATCCCTTGCTGTTCATCAAAGTTTGATATCTCCGCCTTACACTACAGCACCTAACCTAATCTAGCACCGTTCGTTTCGTTGTATCCCTTCATCCGAAGGTCGCTCCTCGCTTGCCTCCGCATCACCGTCCGATCTACCTACCAGCTCCACATCTCACGGCTTAGTCTTGCTGTGCATCAAACTCTCTACACTTGCCTCACACCCAAGTGTCGAACACCCTAGACCTCAAGCCAAACAGACCCTATCCCTAAAAATATCGATCTCTCCTCCCTCTTCTCCCCCATTCCTCTGCAGAAAACCCACGTCCGCCACCGTACACCACCACCTTCTCCACCTCTGTCACCTCCATATCCGCTACCACCAACTCTCCACCTGCTCAACCACCGAAACCTCTATCACTCTAACATGCCTCTCACTTCTTTTCACTGTTTTCCCCTAGTCTAGGGTTTTGAAAATAGAGAAAAAGCATTGATAGACATGGTAGAGAATTAGGTGAAGCTAGAAAAGAAATCAAGGTATGGGAAAGGCACCAGGAGAGTCAGAGGAAGAATGGGTCGAGTTTAATTTGATGTTGCTACATCAAATTAGGTAAAAAAATCAAACCCTAGTCTACTGTTAATTTGGGAATTTTTTTTTGGTAGAACCCTAATTGTGTCTGTGGGTATAAATAGCCTTGTGGGTGTTGTTGTAAAACTTTATGCTGGACTAGCCAGTGTCCAGAACTTAGTTCTGTTAATGTTAGTTCAATTTTATTTCAATTTCAATTTCATTTCTGTTCATTTCTGTTCATGTTCATTTCTGTTCAATTTTAGTTTCTTTCCCTGTTTTACATTCCCTGTTTAGTAGTTTAAATGTTTGTTATGCTCCTGTTAATGTGCTTGTTTTAATTTCATGTTTATGTTCCTGTTAATGTGCTTGTTTTCATATCCTGTTGATGATCCTGTTAATGTGCTTGTTTTGATGCATTGTGTTGATAAGTTCCTTTGATAATGTTCCTGTTATGTTCCTGTTAATGCTAGGCTAGAAGCCTTTGAAGCACTGAATTGATTGAGTAATGGAAGAAATCAGTGCTCATAGCAAGCTGATTATCTTGCCATTCCATTTTTGTATGCTTAGGATGCATTGTGTTGATTGAGCATTGGGAGAAATTAGTGCTCATAGCAAGCTAATTCTCTTCCCATTCTATTTGTATGCCTGTATTCTTCCCTTGGCCTTGCATTGTCACCATGTTAGTTTCACCATCTTCCCTGCCTTAGGCTAATTGCCTTTGTGTCACTTTCACTTTGTTCCATTTTGTTTTGTTTTTGTTCACTGTTTTGTTACGGTTTAGTTTTTAGTCTGTTTAATCTTTGCTGTTTTTGCCATTCTTTTGTTCTCTGGTTTGCTTCCAATTTGGCCTAGAGCCACTGTTTACACTCCTCTTTTGCGCCCTTGTGCTGTTGCTTTTGCCCTGTTGTTGCCTGCCCTCTGTGCCTTGTGCAGTTGCTGCTGCAGTACTGCTGCTTTCCTTCCTCTTTACTTGCACTGCTTGTGCAGCTACTGTGCAGTATTGCTACTGCTGCTGTTGCTTCCCCTGCTGTTGTTTCCCCTGCTGTTGCTGCAGCTGCCTTTTCCTTCCACTGCTGCTGCTGCTGCAACTGAGCCCAAGTTCAATTCAGTGAAACCAAAGGCTAAAAGCCCAGGTTTAATCCCAAGGCCCATCCAACTGAGCCCAAAGCTCAGCTCACTCCAAAAAGCTAAGGCCCAATTCACTGTGAAAGCCCAGTGCCTTCAAGGCTAATTTCAGTTCACTGAGCCCAAGCCTAAGTTTAAGGCCAAAGCCTAATGCACTTCAAGACCAACTAAGCCCAAGCTCATTTTACTATCAAACAAGCCTATAATCCAAAGGTACCCTAAGTCCAAAGCCCAAAAGGCTTCATAGCCCAATAGCAATTTAGAGCCCAAATAGCTAGAACACTACAAAACACTCCCAATCTTTGTGGATCGACCCGTACTTGCACGAGCTACAACCGACGACCGTGCACTTGCGGTATTACTGTAGGCCCGCATTTCATTTCGCTTCATTTTTTTTACCTATCTTTTAGAAGCCTACCAAGTTTTTGGCGCCGCTGCCGGGGATTGGTGCTGTGTTTTTCTTGTTGTTTTATTAGCTATTTTTGCATTTCACTGCATAGCATTTGCATCTGCATCTGCTTCACTTCATTTGCTGTTGGACCTGCTGTTCTAAACCTGTTTTCCTCTGCTGGGACGCCACCAAGGAAAAGAACCAAAACCCAACTGGGTTTTTGCAACAATATCAGAGCAGCTGGGCTGTGCTTAAAAGGTAACCCATTTAAGAGAACCCGAATTGTGGGCTTCCAATTTTTTAATTGTGGGCATGTAATATTAAAGCCAATTTTTGGGCTTCTCTTATTTTCTGTTGGGTTTGTAATAATTTATTTGTGGGCTTGTATTTAATTTTTGTGAGCTTGTTTAATTTGGACTTATATCTTGTATTCTGGGTTTTTAAACCCAGCTGAGCTTGTAACTGACCACGCTAGTTGAACTCGTTAGTGGGCCGAGTACCCAAATTCTAGGCCGAGATTTTGGACTCAGTTCCACCAAAAGTTTTCAACCAAGCGGAGCCAAAGCAAACACAAAAGGCTTGCACAGTGGGCTTGCTCCCATTCAAAAACCAAATTTATTTTCTTTTTCAAAAAAAAAAAAAAAAATAAATAAATTATTTTCTTCATTTTATTTTCTTTATTAAAAAAAAAAAAAAAAAAAAAAATTCTTTTGCTCCCAATTTTTAAAACCAAATTTCTACTTTGCTCCCATTTTTAAACCAAATTTTCTTTTTCGTTTTCCCATCAAAACCAAAATTTGTCTTTTTCCCAACAAAACCAAATTTTTTCCAAAAAGTCCAATCCCATTAAAAAAACCAAATTTTCTTGTAGATAATGTGTTAGTAAAATTTCCTTTTGTATATATTTTCTGCTCATCCAATATGATCTCGGCTGAAATATGTTGGATTTTTGCCTTGAATAACGGAGTTTTAATTCTGCTTTCGCCGAAATCGGGTATCTCTCTCCTTTTACTCTACTCAGCATGTCCCTTTCCATATGTTGCATTTTAATTCTTTCCATATTTTGAAACATTGAGGACAATGTTTAGTTTAGGTTTGGGGGTATAGAGTAGATACCATGATAATTTGCCATAATTGAAAACGAACTCCTTCTTCTTTTTGAAAAAAATTGAAAAATTCCAAAAAAATTAAAAAATCAAAATTCAAAAAAAAAAAAAATTGAAAAAATTGAAAAAAAAATCATAAAAAATGGAGCTCATTTACCTTGAAATGTTGACTCTTGTGCAAATATGTATTTTATTAGGAGTCTTAGTCTAGATATTTAGGCACCCTGATTCTAGCACAATTCACATAGTGATAAGAAATTTGCACGCGCACGATCTACCAATACATGTATGGCCTCGATCTTCAAGGTGTTTGATAGGAAGTTACGATTGCCAATCACTTTAGAATACTGAACGAAACTTGACTAGCTTGTTCTTTGGTTGGTTGGGATAGAAGGTGGAGGTTACATTAAGAAAAACAACCATCGAATTTAACTGGGTGCATCAAAAAGGGCTACCTCTTGCAAAGTGTCATGTAATTTTTTGTTTCTTCTTGTTATGTATCAAAAGTGTTTCCTTATTCAAAAAAAAAAAAAAAAAAAATCAGAAAAATCAGAAAAATACAAAAAAATCAAGTATTTATCAATTCCATCATCTCTTGTTCCAAAAATAAAAAGAGAATAGTCAATGTAAATAAGAGTCATGTAAATAGTCATTTTGTTGTTTCTTTGTAATAAGCAAGGAGGGTGTATGCCATTGATGTACAACGCGAGTAATTGTGAAATACCTCCAACTCATTCACAATTCTCGTAAAGTCCGGACAGCTAGCTAGATTTCGACCTCAGTTCTTAGCCTGAGAAACTATCTCTTGGTGATTAGTAGTCATAACTTCAGATCTTTCTTTACACATGTGTAGATACACTTTACACTCTTATCACATGTCTTTATTTGTTATCAGTGCTAGGATTGTGCCTTTGATAGCTAGATTGACATCTCCATTTTGCTGTGAGCTTAAACTGTTTTGCACATGTCACATTTGATGGAATCTGAGCTTATATTTTGACCTAGAACTTTGTAGGTACGTTCTAAGCAAACCTTCACGAGACTTCAACTCGTCCACTAGGGACACTTAGTGGTTTAAAAGGCTTAGTGCATACGCTAAATGCATTCGAGAGACCAGCGACAGTGGTATAGTTAGGATTTCCTTAGTTTTGTTTTACTTGAGGACAAGTAAAATTCAGGTTTGGGGGTTCCCGAAGAGCAACTACCACACTCAAAGCCTCCCTACTCTTATACCCAGTCGTTTCAATTTTCTCTGTAATAGGGTATAATTACCTATATCTGAAAGAAAATTTTGGGGTAACTGATTTCGTTTACTTGGTTGTGACAGATGGAGGGAAACTAACTGACAGTGATACACTTGGCGCTAAGTATCAAGCGGTGGAGAAGGAAAATTGGAATCTCACACACATCTCTCACACATACACCAGTCAGACGAACAAAGGATTCTTAGCTGAATTACTCAGGGCTGATTGGACAGCTGAATGGAGTTACACACAGATTTTTGGCATGCTCAACAACCCCACTACTCTTCAACTGAGAGAAACGACCCCACATCACCAAATGACAATTATTTGGATTTTGGCAAAACATTCAACCAGAAATAATACTTTATCACCTCCCAAGCAAAGTCACCATCTATTAAGCATCAAGTGCCCCTGGTACAACAGGTATCCAAGTCATCCAAATAAGGATCAGCACATACAGGTACAAACTCAAAATTCTTATCATTTATTGAAAAAACCGTACATGCACTTTAATTTGAAAATTGAACCACTTAATAGGGCAAAGACGGGAAAGACTACTGCACACATCTCTGAATTTATTTCTCACGGCAGAATCACTATCTTAAATAAAACTCACGGGAAACAAACCCACCCTGTTAGACTGTGTTGCCTCTACTTTTTCTGGTGTTTTCTTGATAGGCCTCACTCCGTAGAGGTACTAGTAGTCAAACAAAGCCATTTGAACAAAGAATCTATGCAAGGCTCTCTCAAGCTTCTATCAGATATCACATGGGACATGTGTTTCAAATACACATATACCCTGAAACCACCATATAGTCCCACCCATAAAAACACTTCACTTCAAAACCATCAGAACAAAAATTATAATACCAAAGGAAAACTGAGAATCAAAAAGACCTCCAAAGAAACTATCTTCTTCATCTCCCAAAAAACCATTATCTGTCAATACCATTACTCTAAGAGCTATTTCAAAATGGCTTCTTCTTCTGGAACTAAGCAAGATGCAACAGTAGAAAATCTTGTAGATCATATGAACTAATCACTTAATATCCCTGAAGATCTATTTCTAAAGGTCTTCATCAATTCTGAAAAAATTCTCCCAAAGAAGCCTGTCAACTGGAAATGGGTATTCATTGGAAGGTACTGCAGCAAAATCTCTCATGAAACTAAAACTATTTGAAGATTTATCAATTCTAACTGGGAATTAAGAAGAGATGCTGAAGTAAAACTGTGGAACAAAAGGAGAAATTACTACTCCATTAGACTGGGGAGTATTGAAGATTATAAAGTTTTCAGACAGGGAGGCACAAGGGGTGTCTTCAACAAACTTACTGTCCTAACTGAAATTCCACCTCTTGGTCCAGATTACATATATGAAGCAAACTTTTATTCAGTTATGATTTGGGTGTTAGTTAAAAGAGTTCCAAGACACATCATCCCAGATATAAGCAGTATCCTCAGACCAGCTGGAATATATTAAGATGCTAAAACTGCATATGGAAGAGATGATGATGAAAAGGATTTGGAATTTTTGTTGAATATAGACATAACTAGATATCCCAAGTTTGGGATTGATGCTTATGAAACCCCAACTGTCTCCCACTGGCTTGAATTTGCTTATGCCTTAATGACATTGCATTCTGTAAGGTATGTAGGATTCTTGATCACCCTGGACCTCTCTGTGAAGAACAAGAAAAAAGTCCAAACATACACCAACAACAATCCCTACCATTTACCCCTCAAAATACCAATATATCACCAAAAATCCCAAGTCTCATCATTAGGAAAAGATACTACTCTGACAAGGATGTTGCTGAAGAGTTTGCCATCAAATTGAGGAAAGCTCAAAGACAAATTCTTATACAAAACAGCACTGAGGAACTTGGTGGTCCCCCTGATTATGTAATTTCAAGGTTGGCCTTCAAAACCCAATATCTGAGAGTATTCCCACTGAGAATGCTGAGGCACTAGTTTGTCAGAAAAAACACAAGAAAGTTATGAAAAATTAACACAGCAAGGAACAAAAAATGAGGAAGAAGAAAAACAACCACATCAAAACAGTTTCCAGAATGCATCAACATAAAGAAGAGACTCATGAAGACTCATCCCTGAATCCCAATACCATATTCCCAAATGTGCCATCCTTCACCCCCATTCCTCAACAATCCATTCGATCTCTATCTGACATTCAGAAACAAATAAATGAAGAGTTCAACAAAAAAAAGTTGCTTTGAAAGAGGGAATCAAAAGATAGACAAGACAATGACCCACAACAAGTTCAAAACATGCATGTGGAAACTAAGAGGAAGAACCAAGTGTTCTTCTGTCCTTATTAACAAAAATTCAACCTGTAGGGATCAACTGCCTCCTGCCAAGAAAGGTAGCATCCAGATCAATCATCCATACATGGAACAATCAATGGATTGACTACTAGCCCTAAGGTGGGAGTTAACCCCTTCTGCAAAAATGAGGTACAATTTATCACTCTCACTCTTACTCTTTATTTATGTTTTGACCAAAAGCATGATAGATCCCATACTATTCTAATAACTCACAAAATACACATCGTGATGTTCAACAACCATAAACCTACATTTGCTTATGTTATATTGATTTTCATGTATCCTAGTGTATCTTATTTTTGGAAATTCTTCACAGCTCTTGCTTAGACAAATCCTTAGTCATATAGGGGTCACCAATTTTTGGTTTGTTGAACCTCATGGTAAAGTTAACACAGCTGGGGGTCTAGCTTTAGCTTGGAAAACCAATCTCAATCTAAGTATACAGTACTCCTCTAATAATCATATTAGTGTCATTGTTTACCCTACTAATGGATACCCTTGGCTTTCCACTGGATTTTATGGTAGTCCTTATAAAACATCTGATAAACTTCAATCATGGAAAATGATTGATAACACATTTAAGGATAATACTTTACCTTGGTGATTATGGGAGATTTAAACATTGTCCTTTATGAACATGAAAAATTTAGTCAACATCCCATAGATAGCATTGAGGCTTATATATATATTCAGAAATAAGCTTGAGGATTCTAATCTAACCGACTTATGGAAGAAAAGGAAGAAAAGGTGTAAACCTCACTGAACAAAGGCTAGATAGGGGGCTAGCTAATGATACTTGGTTAGATATATTTCCTAACTCTACTATTTTTAACTTCCCACCATTGGTTCTGATCATAATCCCATTTCCCCCAATACCAATCCCAATTGGAAGCATGGTCATATACCCTTCAAATTCTTTGGTCTTTGGCTAGACCATCATGATCGCAAAAATATCATAGCTTAGTGCTGGAAAAACAACCATAAAGGTTCTCATGCTATTAAAGTAACTAGGAAAGTTAGGGATGTCAAAATCAAGATAAAATTGTGGAATAAAGAAGTTTATGGTAACATCAAAACTAATATAGAAGAAAGTTTGAAGGATTTAGAGTGTATCACTAAACACCAGTTTGATATTCATAGAGAGAAAGACATTCAGATAACAAAAAGAAAGATTGAACACTGGCAGAACATTCAAGAAAGTTTTTGGAAAACTAAAAGCAGAGATCAGACCATTAAGTTGGGAGATAGAAACACTAGGTTCTTCCATACTACTGCTAAGAAAAGATAAAGAATAAATAAGATTGACTCCATACAACATCAAGATGGTTCCTGGATTCACAACAATGATGTTATCTCTTCCTGCTTCACCAACCATTTTGCTTCTATGACAATTGTTGAACCTATCACCTTAAACCAAACTATCATAAACCTCATACCTTCTATCATCACCAGCACTGAAAATGCCTACCTTTTTCAGATACTTGACTCTTCTGAAATTAAAAATATCCTTTTTAATATGGCAGGAGATAAAGCTGCAGGTCCAAATGGTTTTCCTCCTAACTTATTTCAGGCTAACTGGGACACTGTTGGGAAATGATATTACTCTTATGGTGCAGAAATTCTTCACAACTGGTTTTCGTCTCAAAGAGATGAATTCAACCTTCATATCCCTTATCCCCAAGATTGATAACCCTACAACCCCAGCTCATTTTAGACCCATTTCCCCGTGTAACACAACTTATAAGATTATATCCAAACTCATAGCCCAAAGACTAAAACCTCTACCGGCTAAACTCATTTCCCCATTTCAGTCTGCTTTCATTCCAGGAAGACAAATTTATGATAATATTGGTATTGCCCATCAGCTTAACCATTACATGAATACCAGAAGAGGGAAATAGGGCAGCAATGGTACTATGGGAATAAAGATTGATATGGCTAAGGATTTTGATACAGTTAATTGGAATTTCTCATACAAATTATGCTTCGAATGGGTTTCAACCAATAATGGTGCAATCTGATACTCCAATGTATTTCTACTACTAATCTTGCAGTGTTGGTTAATGGATCTCCAGGAAAGTTCTTCAAACCTACTAGAGGTCTCAGACAAGGAGATCCCCTCCCCCTCTCCCTCTCCCTTTATCTCTTTCTATTTTGCATGGAAGCTTTATCCAGATATCTCACCCAAACTGAAACTCAAAACCTTATTCATGGCATTAAATTTCACAAAGAGACTCCCTCCATCAACCACCTGTTATTTGTTGATGACTGCATCATTTTCTGCAAAGCCAATATGGAGGAATGCAAAAGTCAGATGACTATTCTTGATAATTTCAGCATATCTTCTGGTCAAATGATAAATTTTCATAAGTCTGGCATTTTCTTCAATAAGAATACTGATGATACTCTAGCTACAAATATAAGTACTACTATGAAGGTCCAGAAAATTAACATCAAAGACAAGTATTTAGGTTCTCCACTCTTCACCAACAAGAGCAAATTCCAAGCTTTTAAGCCTTGCATTGAGAAGTTAAAATTCAGATTATCAGGCTGGAAAATTGATCTGTCTACTGCTGGAGTTGTTACTATGATCCATTCAGTTACTTCTACATCCAATATTTACCAAATGAACTGCTTCAAGTTACCAAAGGCCACCTGCAAGGAGATAAATGCCATCCAAAGGGACTTCTTCTGGAATAAGTATAAAGAGAAGAATAAATGTTTATACTATATTGCTTGGGATGTTGTCAACAAACCTAAAGAGCTAGGAGGGCTGGGATTCAAAAATATGGAATTCTTCAATATTGCCATGATCACTAAAATTGCTTGGAGACTTATTATTGAACCAGACTCTTTATAGAGTTGCACAATGAAAGCAACTCATTTCCCAAATACTGAAGTTATAAGAATGAAAACTATACCAAAGCAAACTGACTCCTGGATATGGAAAGGAATTCTTGAAGGCATTACAAATATTCAGAAGTACTACAGATGGAAAATTGGTAATGGAAATAATATTTATATCTGGGAGGATAGATGGATCAAGGGTCAGGAGGGTATCCTAGAAAAACCTACAACTACCCACCTGACTTACAGTTTGTTAGTCAACTTCTCAGCACCAATGGAGAATGGGAAATTGCTACTCTGAGGTTATGGTTCAATCAGGATATGCAACACATAATCCTCCACACTCTTCATAATTCTACCAATGAAGACATCATTATTTGGAACCTCACCAACAATGGGAAATTCTCTGTCAAGTCTCTTTATGACAAACAAGTCAGCAACAAGTATGCTAATGAACCACTTTATCCTTCTTGGAAAAAGATTTGGAAGCTTGATACCACCCCAGCAATTCATATCTTCATATGGAAATGTGCCCATGGAATCTTACCAACCAATGCCAAGACTGCTAGCATTCTTTCTTACATTGATCCTATATGCAAGATCAACAAGAATGCTCAAGAAGACATTACTCATGTTTTCTTTTCTTGTCCAGTTGCTTCAGATGTCTGGAGCACAATCTTTGGACAAAATCATCAGATGTTCAGGCACTTCAGTCCTTTCCATGAATGGTTCAATTCTTGATTCAACCCACACAACAATCTGGAGAGCTTGAATGCCACCTATGCTATTATCTGCTGGTTCATTTGGAAAGCCAGATGTGATTTGGTCTTCAGAAACATAACTCCCGTTGCTGCTGCTATTGTTCTAAAGATAACACAGCATCTCAACCACTATAACAGAATCATGCACAATCCTCGGCATATTCTTAATAACTTATATTCTCATGAAAACAACTCTGAGTTTCAGACAAGTTCTGCCAGAACTTTGAGCAGTTGTAGAAATTTCTTTAAAATCATTATTAGCATTAGCATGAATGATGCCCGTAACACTAATGCTAATGGTGAAAATGAGGATTGCACTAATTTCTCTCTTGTTGCTATGTCATATTCAGGTCAATGTCTTAGAGCAAGAAACTACAAGAACTCAAGCAATGCCTCTCACACAAACTCCAGAAGGACCAGAGGAGCTCGTCTAGCCATTGAGAGGGGAAAAGAGTTGCGGAAAGCTCACATCGAATTTGCTGCAGAAGAGGAAGCAACTCTTAAAGCCATCCAAGAAGGGTACCAGATGGAGGTCCAGGAAAGGTTCCAATCTAACAATCAACAACAGCAACAAGACTACCAAGTTCTAGATTTTGTGCTAGGAGATCTTCTACTTATATCTCCTCGTCAAAACTATCTCACTAAAAATCTGGCTGTTATAGTTATTTTTCAAAATTTAACTGGAGAGGCCAGAATCTTATACAACCTTTTGATATCCTTCAGTTAGAGAGAACTCACTTAAATTGTAATGATAACTCTAATCATCCGGTGCTATAGTTAGCCCGGAACAGTACAACATTGTTGGGTAGAGAGGTAGCTCGGTTTGAGCAACCTTCTCTTTTTCTTATAAAAAAAAATCAACGAATAATAAATGGGTCAATTGTATCTTGCCTTCCGTGCAATCTTAATACCTTGTTCTGCACAGTGAGATGTTTCCACAGTTAGGGAGATCCAATTTGACCGTACCTATTCTGCCAAAGTAACCTTCTGAAGCCCGATTTACCACCGCTGACAGGAACGGGGTATCGGTAATTAAAAAAAAGGATTGAAGCATGCTGTCACTTCCATCTTTCTCCTGTTTCTAATTCTTTCTTTCGTGTCGTGGTGTTTTTCTTTTTTGTTTTTCCTTTTCGAGAAGAAGACTTCAGAAAGAAATCTATTTATTCAAAGATCTCCACATCCTGTCGAGTCAAAATTCAAGCAAAGAAAAAGAACCTCACCAAGGTATTTTTCCTTCACACTTTCAGGGAAGAATTTGTAGAGAAACCACCATAGTTGGAGGGAGAATCAAATTCGTCAAGGGAGCAAACCCCTCAATCTGTTACGATAAATCAACATTTTATTAGGTAAGTTTGATTTTCATCTCTCGGCGCTTGATTCCTTACTTAATTTTATATCTTTACAAACGAATAATTATATTAGGGAAAACATTACACTGGATTTTTCTTAATACGCATCACAATTCGTTTACTGTAATTCAAATAATTAGATAAATCTTAATGTATTATGGGTAATGTTGATAGTCTTTACGAGTGATCTACATCTTTTTAGAAATATAGAGCATCAAAAACATACCAGATCTTAGAATGTATGCTTTATGATCAACATTCTACGACTTGCTTGAGATCAATAATCATGCATTAGAACGGCTAGGCGTAAGTGGTTATAACTGTAGCGGCAACACTCTATCTGCTGACGAGTTCTCTTTCATCACACTGATGGAGGATGTTGGCAGGTGCACACAGTGTGGTCGATTTGTAATCTCAGGCTCCTCGTAGTCACAATAATTAGCTCTTCTTCCTCGAACAGTCCTAAGATCTTCCAACAGTCCTATAGAATAAGAGTTGCTTCACTCCAATGGGTCATATTCATTGTTTCTTTCTTCAATAACCACTCCGTTGATTTATAAAGCATATAACCACAGTTAGGGAATATTGTAGACCGTAAGAGTTTCTGAAGGTTACTTCTTTATGTTTGGTGGAATTTCAAACTGCTATACGTGTTCGTAGTGGTGTCAGCTTGGTTCACTTCACATACTATGTTTTATGTTTTCACCTTTAACTTGTTTCTATATAATTTTTCTCCTCATACAAAACCTAGAAGTAACCTTGTTGCGCTCTTTAGAGTTTTCTAATACGCCTTTTTGGATTGGTCCAGTATGAAGCAATTACTGGGAAGTTGGAAAGTATTTTAGGCTTAGATGTCTGTTACGAACGTTTCATTATTTTTAGTTTGAAATACCCTGAAATCATGCACATCTTTAAGCTACTAGCTGTCTAGCCCTTGAAGGGATTTGCTTAACTAGTTTTTTCGTAAGGAAGAAAAAGTGCTCTTGGGGCCACTTTAACATTTGTCAAGCATCCAAACTCTTGCTTGATAAATCTGAGTTTCTTGCTTGAAGCAGTAACCAGCTGTAGAAATTGTACTGCTAGCTGTTTCGGGATATTTATAGGTTGTATTCGTTCGTATCTGAAATGTTTTACAATTTCTCCCACTAGCACCATGTCGATCTATGTTGCATGTAAAAACAGTTACTACATTGTTTCAGAGCATGTAATATCGCACTTTTGATCCTTAGTTATGCACTGCAGCTCTTAGGAAGCTCTTTGGTGTTTCTCAATAATCAAAGTCAAGCGCACGTGAAACTGTGATGTTTTGGACAACCATCTTTTAAGTCAGTGCTTTAGTATTTACCCAAGTTTTACAACTTCGTCTTGCTGAACTTTTTTCTTGCATATACAGTACATGCACAGCTATTTTCTAGATACTTCAGAATGCAAAACGGGAGGCTGCCTGAGGAATTCCCTCAACGTAACCCAATTGGTAAAAAGAAACCCAAGTTAGAGACAGCTTTTGCATTGCAACAAGGAGAAGAGAATCTTAGACGGGTCCAAAACCCATTCCCACAATCAATCAAGTCGCAAAAGAGTAAAAGGAAAGTGAAGATGGAAGTTTCCCCATCGCCACAACAACCTGAGAGATCGACGTCAGATTCTTTGCCTGATTCTTCACAATCTGGAAATGAGTATCGAGCATTGAGGCGGAGGTATTTACTGTTGGAGGAAGAGAGCTTCGGGTTGGGAAGGGAACTGACAGAAGTGGGAGTTGAGGTTAAAAGTTTGGAGGATGAAAAGCTTGCACTGTTGGACCAGCTTGTTGTGTTAGAAGGTCTTATTGGTCCATCAGAACTGCAGCATAGACTACCTCCACCAGTATTGTAAGTCTAATTTTAACATCGTTATTCTGCTGTATGTGAGCACTTGCCCTAAAATGTTTACTTGTGGTCATGCTTCTCGCGATTGACCTTAGTAATGGTAAAAAGTTATTACATCTAGGAATATTGTTTGGTTCCTGTTCTTTTCCGTTCATTTTTGTTGATGTTGCCCGTATCCAGTTGTAATTCTTTCATGCTGAAGCACGTCAATGGTCTTACCAAACTGAAGTCCACAGACGATTTTCAGTGAGTTCAATCAACCACACAATCGAACCTGTTCAACAACCCAGATGGAGTCTTTCTGGGTTCTCTTAGTTTGATGGATCAACACCCTAATCACGCTTTAGCAGGATACCCGTCTGGCTGATTGTGGGTTAAATATAAACATTACATTCCAAACCGTCACTAGCCAGCAGTAATGGTTCAGTCCATTGAACATTTGTTTTGTTTGTTAAAACTATTTTGCGACGGTTATTATGGATGGGGGACCATAACACAACATTATCCAATAAAAAGGCATGACAAAAAATATTTTAGAAATTGTGCATTTTTGCATGCGCCATAAGCCTGGAGCAACAGTTGCAGAGCGGACCAACAATTGCAGAGCGCACCAGCATTCATCCATATAGTAAATGAATATGAGTTCCAGTGCTCCTCCACAACCACAACGCCTTTAAGAAAACAGAAAGTCAATATTATAAAAGTGAGGATTTCGTTTTCGCTTTTTTATCATCAACTCGTGATTATAAAATCTTTTTCAGATCCCAGCTGTTCTATGGGTTGCAGCCTTATTTTCTGCTAAAGTTGAAGATATCTGGAGTAAAATTTATGATTTTTCTAGTATTCTAGACAAGGAGGTGGTAACTAGAACACCTAGTTACTGAAATTTCAATCATCTAGTGGTAGTAATATTTCTGATGCATTCATGTTTTCTCTTTACGGTTAAGACAAAGTTTCAGTCTTTGTTACAGTGAAGTTTTGTCTCTTATTCTTTAAGTGCTCCGTTCTAACCAATGTCAATTCTTCCCATATATAGTGTCCTTATTTGATCATTGTATGTTGTATTTTATCGAAATCAATAATCTCGTCGGACCCATAACCCATTTCATCTTCGCTGTAATATGCTAACACTGACAAAAACAATTCCAACGAAAGAAGGCAGATTTTCTACTCGACAATTACATAACCAATGTATGAAACAAAGAACATAGACTACTTAGTCTAGTATATATACATTGCTTCTACATAATTTTCAATGAGCAAAAATGAATTACAAACATAAAAATTTGGAAAAAATTACAGTTTTATTTTCACTTCAATCCTTTGTTTTAACGTAATAACCCGGTGTTAGAAGATTTAACCCGTACGATCAATGGGATAGTTGCTCTAATCTTTTTCTTCCTCCATGTTAAGGACCCAAATGTATAACCTTTTGTCGGAGCAATGACTTCGAAATTCACCGTAAAACTTAATTTCTGTCCATAGCTTTTGAATATCAGAAACCTTGGGAAAACAGTAGTTTTTGTTCCAACAGGAGAAGAAACTATTGCTTTGTAAATACTTATTGGCTTCCCCACATTAGTTACTGTTCGTTTCACCGAGTAATTTGTTTTAAGATTTGGTACTGTAATTGATGGGTAATTCAGTTCTGAAGCTGAGCTGAAACTTGTCTTATTGCATGTGCTATTGTCTTTTGTGATTACACGTAGTGATTCCTCGTCGTAACCAATCGAGCACAAGAAGTTTTTGTAATCTACTGGTTCTGCATCATAGACTAGGCCAGGATTCAGGACTTTCGCAGGGTCCACAAATCCTGCACCGTAATCGAATGGGTTACCCTTCCTTCCCGACGGATCCACTGTTATGTGCTTGTTGTTTTTGTTCAGCACAGTCGCTGCATTTCCATATCCCAATTTCAGATTCTTGGAAAAATTTGAAAAAAAATATGAACATTGCTTCATTGCTGGAGAAATAGATAGAGTTTGGTTTTACCTGTTGTCATGATGGCAGATTTAATAGCAGAAGGAGACCATGATGGATGTACAGCTTTGACCAAAGCTGCAATGCCTGTAACATGAGGGCAAGCCATGGAAGTTCCAGAAATAATGTTGAAATTCAATTTTCCGTTAGCTGGAGACCAGGCAGCAAGAATATTCAATCCAGGAGCTGTAACATCAGGCTACAAAAGAAAACAAATTTATCAGAACAGAAAAAACGATTGGCAGAGAGAAAAGGATGCTACTTATAAATTCAGTAGGCCCGTTATTCCACTGTCCAGATTCTCATGTGATTTTTACCTTCAAAATTGCTGGGGTCAATGCATTCGGGCCTTTCGAGGAAAACGATGTGACTCTTGGAGATGATTGGGATCCTAATACTGTCTTTGCACTGAAAATCCGTGCAGTCGGCTTCCTGTAAAATGAATTATTCAACAAAAATAGCCTTGGTAGATGTTGTCACGTAATTGATAATACAAGTCTGTTTATGGAGAAAGCGGACCGTGAATGATTTGCGTATGATAGTATCTTCTCTCCGATGTGTGTTCCGACGATAGCCGAAGGAATTACAAATGGAATGGCTAGACTCTTGTCTTCTTCATCTATTAGAATCATTCCTACTGCACCAGCTTCTTTAACCACCACACTCTTTGCCAGCTTTGACTCCGAAGAACCTTCAGCATGTCGGCATATAAGAATTTTCCCTTTAGCCGTTGTACCATTCAATGAACTCTCTAAACAGAAACTGAAGCAAATATTTATAACAAGAAACAAAGTTAAAAATCATCATAAACAATATCAGTATCGCCGAATTACCACTGTTTTCTTTTCCTTTACCTAGATTGGTATGGAGTGAAGTATCCGTCATTAGCTTCCGAAGCATCTAAAAGTGTTGTGGAAGTGTTCATTTCTGAAAGAGTTAGACTTTCTCCCTATATAACATAGTAAGAACTGGTTAGAATGTAAGAAATTAGGAATAACTCTTCGAGTAAATGTAAATCTGAATTACACTACCGTGAAGTTAGACCCGTTTCCTAGCAAAATGTCAGAAGTAAAATCCCTGTCAGTAGAACTAGCAGCAATAGTAATCATCCACGGAGCAAGATTTGAAGCAGAACCTTGATTTCGTTCATTTCCAACAGAAGAAACGACCAAAATACCATGACTAGCAGCATGGAATGACCCAATAGATATTGCATCATTGAAATAATCTCCTTGAGGAGATTCAGGGCCAAGAGAAAGAGATATAATATGAACACCATCTTTAATTGCATCATCAAATGCAGCTAATAAATCGATATCATAACAACCGGAATCCCAACATGTTTTGTACACTGCAATTCTAGCCATGGGTGCACCTCCTCTAGCTCCTCCCTGAGCCAACGACCCTTTATAATTCACATTTTCTACGTAACGACCAGCTGCAGTCGAAGCAGTATGACTACCATGACCAGAACTGTCTCGTGGTGAATTGTAATTCTTTTTCATTGGATCTTCATTGCTTTCAACCCCAGTTTGATAATACCTTGCTCCGATCACTTTTCTGCATAATGCATACGTAAGAATCACGACATTTTCTTCGATTCTCTAATATATTAATGTAAGAGAATTCCATGAGAAAAAACCTGTTACAGAACGAAGAATTGAATCCTTCATCCGCTTGACATTTTCCTTTCCATGTCCGGGGCACAGGAGGCATACAGTGATCACTGAAACTAGGCGATTCTGGCCATATTCCTGAATGTTTCAAAAAAAATTATCATCACAGGGAAAAAAACAAAAAGCATTAATTGCTCTGCCTCGATACGGAATCACCGATAGAAAACTAGATAACAAAAACTACAGCTACGGGGATTGATTTAGAGCCACTGAAACAGAGAGTTGAGCCTTTCAGTAACTACTCATGTTTAACCTTAGCATGCTCTGTTTTAGCAACTTAAGATTAATTTCTTACCTGTATCAATAAAACCAATGATGATGTTTTCTTGATTCTTGGTAGAATATCCAGGTATTTCCATAGATTCATCATCAAGAATACCCATGTAATCCCAAGAATGAGTAGTATGCAAAATTCTTTTCGTATTACGAAACACGGAAACAACCCCGGGCATTCCTATGAAGTTTTGTAAAGCACAACACACTAATAAGTTTGAATCAGAGAACCAAAGACTAATTCAATTTGAGTAAAATTCATTATCATACTTACTAGCAATTTCTGAAGCTTTTTCCTCTGTTAATTTTGCTGCAAACCCTTTAAAGCCATGAACATAACTATAAACATGAGAAGCTTGGGCTTCTTCATGACTGCATATACAATTCAATGATTTAACATTAAACTATGACATAACACGACACTTTTCTGTAACAGTACTTCAAATTTAGTACTACTGACCTTCCTCCATGAATTTGAGCAAGTAATTGATGGTTTTGTTTCAAAATATCTTCTGGGGTTTCTTCATTTGTTTTACTACCCATGTAAACAACACATAGCTGCCATAACCCCATGAACCATTAGAGGAAACGGAGAAATTAAAAACTGAACTTAAAACTCAAAACTTAAAACGGAGACACATGAATATGAATTACTCACCTTTGAAGCAAAACAGTACTTGATTTCTGCAAAACCAATAAACAAAAACAGATGAATATAAATTCTTCTGTAATTCATTGTATCCATCTTCAAGTATTATCAATCAGTGAAAAGAGAGAATGAGATTTAAATAAAGAAAATGAGGGGTAAAGAAGACTGTTAATAACAAGTGTTTTAAATGTTACTGGGTTTGTGACACGTGCCACTCTGTTCTATCCAAGCCCAAGGACATCATCTTGGACCGTAATCAAACAACATTTCATTGGATGTGAACTTGTCACCCTATAGGAAAATCAAAGGGTTTAAGAGAGTGAGAAATGTCAGGATTTTCTTAGGGAATCACTGACAACCGCGGAATAACGGATCTTGAGATATTATGATGAATAATAAGTAAACCAAGCACAAGCAACTATAATAATATGAGAAAGATAAATCAACTCACAAGACACAAGATTTATAGTGGTTCGACCAATACATACAACTTGTATGTATTGTCTACATCCACTTTGAGCCGCACCAACTCAAATCCACTATGAAGAAAAACGATTACAACGTCGTGTGAATCCCAGCAAATCCTTGGTTACACCGCAACAACTACCCGAGACGATAACCTTGTCTCTTGTTCCTCACCAATATGCTCTCACAACGAAACCCTAGATTTAGCCCTAAAATATATACAAGAAATCTCTCACCGATCTCTTAATCGTTTTCAACACAATACAATTCTACAAGGCCTAATTACCTATTTATGTAGGTTACAAACTTGACCACCAAGAATTATAACCGGTTTAGGAAACCCCTTTCCTAAAATATCACGGCTAACTTTAGGAAGTAATTAATTAGTCTTCAATTAACTAACAATCTCCCACTTTGAAGATTCATTTATTGTCTTCAATTCTCCTTTTCTTCAACTTTGGATTGACGGTGCTAAAACATCTTCATGTCAGTGCGGCTCCCCTCCCAGATCCTCATTCTGAGAGACCAACTAAAGCCTTGCAGAGCTTTAGCTTGTCTGATGTAACCCCCTTGGTAAACATATCCGCCGGATTCTTCGAACCAAGAATCTTCTCGAGCTTCAACTCTCCTTCTTCTAAGAGATCCCGAATGAAATGATAACGAATATCTATATACTTCGTCCTAACATGATAGGCTGAGTTCTTGGCTAAGTGTATAGCGCTTTGACTGTCGCAAAACTGAACATTATCTCGTTGTTCCTTTCCAAACTCATCTAACAAACCTCGTAACCAAATAATCTCCTTGATCGCTTCTGTTACTACTACGTACTCCGCTTCCGTAGTAGACAATGTTACCAACTTCTGGAATCGTGAGTTCCAACTCACTGCACCTGACCCCATAGTATAAACATAACCGGTCGTACTTCGCCTTTTATCTACATCACCTGCGAAGTCTGCATCCACATAACCCCTCAAGATAGAACCACCTTTTCCATAACACAATGGTATGTTTGTGTTACCTCTCAAATACCCGAGAATCCACTTCACAACTTCCCAATGTTGTTTTCCTGGGTTGCTTGCATATCTACTCACTACTCCTACTGCATGTGCAATATCCGGTCTCGTGCACACCATAGCATACATTAAACTCCCAATCGCCGAAGAATATGGTACGTTATCCATGTACTCCTTTTCTTCATTTGTCTTCGCACACTGCATACTTGAAAGACGAATTTGACTTCCAAGTGGAGAACTAACTGGTTTAGCATTCTCCATATTGAACCTTTTCAACACTCGTTCAATATAATCAGCCTGACTAAGCATAAGTACACCCTTAGCTCTGTCTCTTATGATCCTCATACCAAGAATCTTCTTTTCTTCACCAAGATCTTTCATAGCAAACTCACTTGCTAATTGTTTCTTCAAATTCTCAACTTCTTGTAGAGATGTTCCGGAAACCAACATATCATCCACATACAGTAATAATATGATGTAGTCGGAACCGCACCTTTTGAAGTAACAACAATGATCCGCATTACACCGTGAGTAACCACCTCTATGCATGAAGTTATCAAACTTCTTGTACCACTGTCTCGGGCTTGTTTTAAACCATACAAACTCTTATTTAGCTTGCACACCATCTCTTCCTTGCCTTTTACTATGAATCCTTCTGTCTGCTTCATGTAAATTTCTTCATCTAGGTCACCATGAAGAAAAGTTGTCTTTACATCCAATTGTTCAAGGTAGAGATCTTCAGAAGCCACTAGACTTAACACTACTCGAATAGTAGTCATCTTCACAACTGGATAAAATATCTCGTTGTAATCAACACCAGGTTTTTGCTGGAAACCTTTCACAACCAACCTCGCCTTGTAGCGAATATCTCCATTTGCTTCAGACTTCATCCGATAAACCCACTTGTTATGCAACGCCTTATTACCTCTTGGTAATTTTACTAACACCCAAGTTCCATTCCCCTCAAGTGAATTCATCTCATCTTCCATAGCAAGTTGCCACTTGCCTGAATCATCAGCCGCTAGTGCTTCTTTAATATCTTCAGGTTCACCACCATCCGTAAGTAATAGATAATTCAGAGCATACCTTGGGTTCGGTTTCAGAGTTCTTGACGATCTTCGTACTTCTTGTGGAACTGTAGGAGTAACTCCCACTGCAGCAGAAGTCCATTCACCTTGTACTTCTCTGCCATTAGCAACACCGTGCCCTTCTTGTACCACACTTTTTCCAGAAACATCATCAATATCGATATACAACTCCTTATCGACGTTGCTTGATCCAACATATTCAACTTGTGTTTTATTCCTGTCCTTGTACAACTCATTCTCATTAAAAGTGACGTCTCTACTTCTAATAACTTTTTGATCCTCGTAGTCCCAAAGTTTATACCCAAAAGCGTCATTTCCGTAACCTAGAAATATACACTTCTTTGCTTGAGCACCTATCTTAGACCTTTCACCGGGACTAAGATGAACATAACCAACACAACCAAAAACTTTCAAATATGAAAGATTTACCTTTTTGACGGTCCAAACCTCCTCTGGTATCTTCATATCTAATGGACTACTAGGTGTCCTATTGATTAGATAAGCAGCCGTCTCTGTTGCATGTTCCCAGAAGGTCTCGGGAAAACCAGACTGCAACCTCATGCACCTAGCACGTGCATTCAACGTCCAATTCATACGTTCTGCTACTCCATTCTCCGGTGGCATCCTTGGAACTGTTCTCTCCAAACGAATTCCATTTGTAGCACATAACTGTAAGAATTATGTCTTGTCATACTCACCACCGTTTTCTGACCTTAAACACTTCAACTTCAGACCCGTTTCTGTTTCAACCAAAGCTTTCCACTTCTTAAACACTTCATACGCCTCGAACTTATTCTTCATAAAGTAAAGCCACACCTTCCTTGAGTGATCATCAATAAAGGTGACATAATATTGGAACCCGCTGTGAGATGCAACATCAATTGGTCCCCATACATCAATATGAACCAAATCAATTTTCTCAATTATCAAGGCTCTGTCGCCTCTGCTGAAACTAACCCGTTTTTGCTTTCCAAGAACACAGTCTTCACAAAAACTCATATCAACAGACTTCACCTTAGGCAGATATCCTCCCGAACATAAAATCTTCATGTTCTTCTCACTCATGTTCCCTAATATTCTATGCCATAAGTTAGTGTCTTCACCACTAGTAGTCACTGCTAAAGTAGTTCCATCTGAAGTCCGGTATAGAGTACCGACTCTAACTCCACCAGCTAATACCATAACTCCTTTCTTCACTTTCCAATTGTGTTTCGTAATCACAACTTCATAGTCATCATCACAAACTTGGCCCATGGATACCAAGTTCTTCTTCAAATTTGGAACGTGTCTTACATCCTTCAATTTCCATGTCGAACCGTTGACTTTCAATATCACATCACCCAAACCAATGATGTCGCATGCTTCACCGTCACCTAAGAATACTTGGCCATAGTATCCTTCTTTATAAGAGATCATAATACTCTTATCACTCGTTGCATGGAAAGAAGCTCCCGAGTCTATAATCCAAGACTCATCTTGCTTGTCCTCAGAGAGTAGTAGAAAACCTTCCGTAATCACCTTCTTGTTATCAACAAGGACCTTCACCGGTTCCGCAGCTGCAACTACGTTGACCTCTTCTTGATTACCTTTGTTTCCACCATTATTAGCACCTTTATTTTCTAGACAATCACGCTTGAAGTGTCATACTTTCTTACACGCCCAACAATCAACAACACCTCTAGTCCGGGATTGGGATCTTCCCCTAGACTTTCCTCTAGACTTCCATCTAGATTTTTTGTTGTTGTTCCTATTTGAACTCCTGCCTCTATCTTCTTTTTGCAAACTTAAGGCCGAGATTGAAGCACTAGAGCCATAACCTTGTTCTATTCTTATTTCCTCTTCAGCGATCAACCTTAGCTGCACATCATCAAGCTTCAACTTCTCGCTCCCTGCGGAATTGCTAATGGTTGTCCTTGCAGTCTCCAAACTCTTTGGTAATGACGACAACAACCGTAAAGCTTGAACTTCATCATCAAAAGTAATACTAACTTTTGAAAGATGAGAAATAATCGATGTAAACTTCCCAAGATGTGCTGAAATCGCTTCGCCTTCTTGCATCTTCAGATTAAATATTTGTTCACACAACATAATCTTCCCCGAGGCTGATGACTTTTGCTACAACTTTTCAAGTTTATCCATAAGATCCTTCGTACTAGTTTTCTCTTGTACTTTATTGTAGACTTACTCCGTTAGACATCTAAGGATCACGGCTACACACTTGCGATCAAGAGTTGTCCATTCATCGTCTTTGCGTGCTCCCTTTTTCGCAACTCCACCCAATGGATCAGCAAGGTCTTTCTCATATAGGTAGTCTTCCATCTGAGACTTCCAAAACGCAAAGTTCTTCCCATTAAAAACTTTAACCCTAGCTACCTTACTTTCGTTATTATCACCCATAACTCCCACTCCAATCGTACTACGATAAACCCTAAATCTCTAACCCGATCTCTGATACCAGTTGTCAGGATTTTCTTAGGGAATCACTGACAACCGCGAAATAACGGATCTTGAGATATTATGATGAATAATAAGTAAACCAAGCACAAGAAACTATAATAATACGGGAAAGATAAATCAACTCACAAGACACAAGATTTATAGTGGTTCGACCAATACATACAACTTGTATATATTATCTACGTCCACTTTGAGCCGCACCAACTCAAATCCACTATGAAGAAAAACGATTACAACGTCGTGTGAATCCCAACAAACCCTTGGTTATACCGCAACAATTACCCGAGACGATAACCTTGTCTCTTGTTCCTCACCAATATGCTCTCACAACGAAACCCTAGCTTTATCACTAAAATCTATACAAGAAATCTCTCACCGATCTCTTAATCGTTTTCAACACAATACAATTCTACAAGGCCTAATTACCTATTTATATAGGTTACAAACTTGATCACCAAGAATTATAACCGGTTTAGGAAACCCGTTTCCAAAAATATCACGGCTAACTTTAGGAAGTAATTAATTAGTCTTCAATTAACTAACATGAAAGAAACTTTGGTGTTATGATTGAGTAGTAAAATCCCCATTACCTAGAGAGTGTTAAAACGTGAAGGATATTAAGGAACGTTCCTTGTAGAGCAACCAAAATACAAAAGGAAGAAAATCAAACACAAAGTACCCAAAAACATGTCACAAACCAACCTTGATATGTATCTCCTTAAAATCATGGGAGGTTAGGTTACATGGATTAAAACAATATGCCCTACTCAGAATACGTAACAGCCATTATGTGTTTTCGACAAGATTTGTTTTTTCCGATTATGCAAAACATCGGTATGTAGAACAGGTTTAATAGGTTTTTTCTTACTTCATCCCAAAGGAGAAGTTCAATTGTACTAGAATACAATTCATTTCCCACACTTCTGTTAAAGTTGTATGGGTTTATCAACTTTTAAACGATTTGAAAATTCTTACTTCCTTACCTCCTGAGCTCAGGTATATGATGTCAGTTCTATGCTTTGGTCACCAAACACAGGTTTCTCTATAAGGATGAAACGTTTGGCAATGGATTTCATTTTGTCAAATCTCTTCTCCAGGCAAAATTTTAGTACGTTACTTCCTTACTGAAGGATCATACACACGTTAGATAGTACCGATATTGTCCCTACTTTCACCACCTTTGGCCAGACAGGTGTGGGGTTTTAATCGAAAAGGCCTTGGTACTATGTAGGGAGATTCCACACCTTATTAGCCTCTACCTAGAACTTCGCTTATCCCATGTGGGACTAATCTTATGGGCTTGGGTCGAGCCAAATCCCCAACAATCTCCACCTTGGCGATATCCAAGCTATCTCACCAACTGTCGTAGTACGACCACCGTTATGCAGCATATTGATTGGAACCACTTAGGTGTAATATATGCCAAATCAATCTACCGTACACAATCGTCATCCGTATACTACCGTCGAACCTGGTTACAGTCAATATGCGCCCATGAGCCTTGGACGCCACTTCGAGCTTTCTCCACCTGAGTTAGAGAGGGAGACAATATAACTCCACCATGAGCCCTAGCTTCGGCTTGCCATACTCCACCCGAGTTAAAGTGTTCCGCACCACCTAACTCCACCTTGCGCACCTCATCTTTCCTTGGGGTTGACATCCATAACCATTCGATCTCTTAGTAGCCCTAGCTATGATACCAATTGTTGGGGTTCAGAGCCATCTACGTGCTAATCTTGCGGAAACATATTATCTAACAAGAAAAACTTGATCTCTCGGATTGCTCCATGAACCTCACTACGATCTAGGATAAGAAGAAGAGAAATAGAACCACATAGATGCAAGCCATAAACAAAGCAACAAGAAGTAAAGTACTCACGGATTTAACGTGGTTCAACAATATACACAATGTGTGTAATATTGTCTACATCCACCAAATGGCCACGTCCTCTTTATTCATTATAGAATCACCACTGAGAATTACACAATTGATTGACTAAATCAATCTATCGACTCACCACAACGTGACCGAACATAAGAACTCTCACAAGCACCCTATAAGATCCAAAGTAGCATCTTCACCCATACGAGATAATGTTTACCACATTATCTACCACAACGAGGCGATCTTCTCTGCACACCCTGATATAAATTATCATGGACGCCTATAGCTCAACACCAATAATCTAATCCAACACCACCAAGATGATCTTCTCCTTAACAAGATGTCTTACTAACATCTCCATATGAATACTCCATAACGACATATCTTCCAACATCGATAAGTATCCCATAAACACCATAATGATGTACTCCTTCCACCATTAGGTCTCTCACATAACCACCTCAATAGGTGGGATGAATCCCTCACATCTCTACGAGATTTACATTGAGGATTCCATGACTAAAACACTTAGCCTAGACCTCCTTATATCAAACTTGGTTCCCAAGGAAACCATGGTCAATTAGGAAACCCATCTTATATATGGAAGTTGTCCTAAACTAGCTAAGTTTACCAAACGAATCCATTCCAGAATCTTCTAGAACTTAGCATTTTCTTTGACCTAAACTAGGAAACTCGCGTTTCCTAACAATTCTCCACCTCGGATCATGCATTCATGCATGAGACGATCAACTGTTATCCCTCCATCTTCTGAACATCGATTGCACCATCACTGGTTGCCTACATATCCTCAATGGGAATCAAACCGAAATATAGTTCACCCAAACTTGTTCCGTAGAACCTCCACCAGAAGAGAGCAAACCAAACTTGAACTTCACCAACTCAGACTTAACAATCCAACCTACCGGTGATTTTACAAATCTCCACCACGGTGAAAAATATGACAATCTCAACAACTATCATCATATGATCACCCGTTATGCAACATCTTGAGAAAATACACCTTACTCCTTTCTGTTCACAACTCCATATTGATTGACATCATTCTGCGTATATTGCATGCCTATTTAATCAGATCATACACGATCGTTGTCCAATGATACCAATCGAACTTAGTTACAGTCATTATGTGCCTTTGAGCCTTCGCTACCTCTTGAAACTTGCTCCACCATGAGCTCAGATCCATATCGGCCTACCTTGTTCCGCTTAAGTTAATGTTCCGCTCTTCTAAGCCACTAACTCCAAGTTGCGCACCACATCCGTTAAGGTTGACATCCATAACTACTCGATTACCAAATAAAACTACCATCATATCCTCCATGCGTCTGCCTAAGCATTACCTTAGCAGAACTATAGTCTTCATCTTCGTCTCTAAACTCCAACCGAGTCAATTGATTATTTAAACAACTGATCACATACTTGCTCCTTTCCACGAGCATGTCCACCAAAGCGAGTTAACGAGATACTTTGTGTTAGTTTGTAACAAACAAACCTTTATGTTAGCTTCCAAGAAACTAACCATATTGTATGTACCAAAGCATATTGAGCATGACCCTAACTGCGCACCAAATACAACCAATCCACGGATCATTGCCACTGCGTGCCAATCTCGAGCTCATCTCTATGAATCTTGCTTTACAAGCCTATCTCCGATTGAATCATGATTCTACGACCATATTTCCCCAATTGAGTTTTACTCCTTTTAAAAAAGCTCATCATATCTTCAACCATTGCATACATACCAAACATGTGTCCAGCTTCACAGAGACTTCGACAGCTGACTCACCAATCTTCTTCTGCACCACTTCAGCAACCTCAACGGGATTTGACAACAATGTCCATTTTACGAGCTTTAACATAATTGTCAAGATAGTCTTTTATCAATTTCTTAAGCAAGCATGTAGTTTCGACTTCATGACAGTCAAACCACAACACAATCGGACTCGGATAAAACTGTGACCATCGTCGAAGAATTCACTGCTACCCTCGTAACAATGCATAAAGTCACACATTCTGTCTTGTGCATATCCCTTTACTAATCTTGCTCCAAAACATACACCAACGTTCAAAATCTGATAATCCATCATTCACACAAATACCCAATCACACCCATCCATAATCTGAAACCTTTGGTAACTTCCTCAAGATCCAAGCAATTCAAGACGCTATTGTGTTTACTTTCTCATGCTACGTAGAGAAAATAACTTGACGGAAACTATATCGTTGCTGAACCAAATTTCTCAATAGAAATCTTTACCTTCATCTCCACAGGCTCTTTCCCTATTGAAATCAATTTCAATAACTATAGTAGATGAGCAAACCACCAAATATTATCATTGCTATAATGTAGTTCTCTCCAACAGAAAGCCTCACACTGATCATCAGGAAATCAAATAGACAATGGATAATAAAGGTTGATGGAAAAACACGCCGAAATTGTAGCCCACTCAAATTCATGCACCGTGTTTTCTCCAAGTAGTATGTGCTAGCTTCCTTAGCCACACCACCATACACATTGTAGTATTGTATCTTTATTCTTTAAACTCTTGAAGTGTCCAAGCGATACCTTTTTAATTCCTCACAATGGGTCTTTACCAAAATAAGAACGTATCCGCAACACAAATAGACCAACCTGTTTCTCACAACGGTCTTGCACTTCAACTAGCTCCGATCGACTTCAAATGGTGTATAAAAAACAACTCTTCGATTGAACGTCATCGACAAGAACCAAAATATCACAAACTATCTAGCTTCTCCATCGGAAACAGTACGAGAGAAACTCCAGAAAACATTGTTCAGCCCGACATAATGTCAAACTTCAACACAGATAAACGAACCTTAATAAATTGTGTCGACAAACTGCTTCTTATACAATAATAAGAATCCATAGATCCACCACAAACAATATCACATCTCATCCAATGATCCATGTCCTGCAACTTATTTGTAGCCACATGCTTCAAATACTAAGACTGAAAATCAAACTCTTCACAACTGGAACATATTGAACCCTGGCCAATGGTCAACACATCCAAAACGAAACCTACTACGAGATTTTCCCAAATCCTTATTGTAACAAACAACTAAGGCAGAACGAGTATGAATTCATCTTCACATTCTTCAACTTCAGATTAAAGACTAGCAACAACATAATTCAACTGATGTCGATTGATAATTAAATTATTGTTTCCCTTGATATGGAACAATAATAAGACTTTGACATGCTTATATTCCATCTCTACTTCCACAAACATACAAACTAATATTTGTATCCCAACTACAATATTCTTGCCTTCTTGTGTCTTTCCAAGCAAACACCGATTAATTGAAAACCAATCTACGCGGGTCTTTCAAACAGTTCCAAGAATAGTACGAAGTATAGAGAATAAATAAACTTTCTGGAAGCCATGCATAGGGTTTACGCTCCAATAAGTATCAATGTCAAATCTTCAATGTAGAGCACCATAAACATCAAGACAACAATTCTTGACCATATCGAATGTAGATCACCTGATATAATCCCATTCCTTTCGAAGTACACTTCACTTTGCTTTGTTCCCAAAACTGATGAAATCAAATCTCATGTTAACTTGAAAACATCAAACTCTGCATCTTCGGAAGCTGTAACATCAAATCCTCACATACTTGATGAAACCAAATCCTTTGTCTTCAAAGTTTTCTGCTACTGGAAAACCCAAAACTTTTCTCTTCAAATCTTCTATCCAACCTAGGGCTCTGATACCAATTGTTGGGGAAATTGGTATCTAACTTAATGCTCTGATACCAATTGAAGGATCCTACAGACGTTACATAGTACTGATATTGTCCCCACTTTCACCACCTTTGGCCAGACAGGTGTGGGGTTTTAATCGAAAAGGCCTCGGTACTATGTAGGGAGATTCCACACCTTAGTAGCCTCTACCTAGAACTCCGCTTATCCCATGTGGGACTAATCTTATGGGCTTGGGTCAAGCAAAATCCCCAACACTTACATCTTTGCTATTGGTCAGCTGGTTTATGTTTTTATAGAAGGGTTACATGGCGCAAGTTTTGATCTTTTGGATGGCAAGATGAAAGTGTTCAATTATACTTGTTGCCGTGTCGGTTTCTTATTCAACAAGATGGCAGGCTTACTATTAGGGGTGGATGATTAGATGTTTGCTGTTTCATATATAGCTCACACTATTCATGATAGCCGAGCAAAGACAGTCTTAAAACTTTGGTTAGTAAATCTTAGCTTAAAAGGGAAAAAAAATACATAAATAGTCAAAAGAAAAATATTACATTGCAAGAGAGGTAATAGATAAGATTAAAACATCTTGTTTCCACTATCAAAGAAGTAATCGGCAATACGCAAACCTTTTATTGGCCATTTGATTAGTGTATGACCTCTCACAGTCGGTATTTTCTTCGCTCAATCTCCATTCCCTCTTTAGATGGTTATGGGGATCACATCACATACTTCACAATCAACACCATCTTAATTGCTTAGTTATATCGTTAAATAGACATCTTGTCTAGTAAGTTGATGCGAATTTCTTTTCTTGTACCAGCACCAATATGTACAATACAAAATTCCATCGAATTTCAAAATGTTTATTTTGGGGATTGGATTGGATGCACGGCCGTATTCATATTACTTTTGGTATGCCTTGCTTGCTTGGCCTGAGCCTAGTGCTGATTCCGTGTGGACTTGCAGCCCGAAATAATGTGATAGCTCACTTATTTTTCCTTTGTTACAGCAACATGTTACATGGTCAAATAATGATGCAACCCATGGGTGGCTTTTCCCTTTTCTCCCTGTCAACTTTGTCATTTTCAAGTCTCACGTATACTAAGCTGTGTAGATATTGTTATGGGTTATGGCCATGAATTATTCCATATGTGCCAAATGCTGATCCATTTTGTCACTCAATCCAAATATATAAACATAATATTTTCCTTTTTCTTTTAAATGAATAATGCAACACCCCAAAGGCCCAAACCATTCTAATCCATTACAGTGCATGCATGCATGTTTTGCTATAACATTATACACCTGTATAAACCTATGCTTCCAGCGATAAATTTTACTAAAAAAAATGGTTAACGGTTGTTCATCATCTTGTCACAGGCAAATAATAATTGTATCAAGAAAATTGAAGAGATAACCACGACTATACGAATCAATCAATGTTGTAAGGAAAGGTGGTGTGTATGTATGTGCGTCCGTAATTTTGGATGGTGGAGATTATGACTTTGCCCAACCGACTAGTCGCTCACTTGCTCCAACCCTGTACGTTTTTCATGGTTGCGTCTTCTGAAACCTAATTCCTAAATCAAAATAGGAAACCTAGAAAATCAAAATTCATATGTTTTGCAAGTGAACAAGGGAGAAAGCTGAGATGGGCCAGAGATTCCTTTGTTTGGAATGTTCTTACTTGCATAATGTGAAGCCATGTATTTTGATATCCCGTGATTTTTACAAGTCGTAGCTATTCTTTGGTGATGAATTCAGGGTATTTCAAAATTTAGCTGTATGAATATGAACTTACGGCAGATCAGGTATGTAGTATAACTTGTATACATGTCCAGCTATATCTTAAATCAATGCTATTATTGTTTTAATTACTCGGAGAATAATATGCCTGTTTCGTGAGGTCAATCAATTTGGCGTACAAGACATACTCTTCCCCTTTCGCGCTTCAGTGATTCCCTGTTTCAAGTCTTCGCGAGTTATCTATGGAAAAAGTTAGTGTAGTACTTGCATTTGAATATTAGTTGTAGTTTTTCACTTCTTTTTTTTTCTTCAAATTTCTTCACATTATCTTGGTTAGTTTACTGTTTGCATAAATCCGTAATATGAACTGAGAGTTTAAGACATCTATGTTTCTTTTTGCTAGGTAATGTCGAGGCAATAGCTATGAGAAGTTCGAATTTGCAGGTGTCTGATTAAACATGGTTAACTACTGATAAGTCTGATATGGATTATAAAAGGAGCAACTATGATAGCAATGACTTCCATCACATTATGGCTGGCTGCAGCAATCCAAAGTGGGGTCTGATCTTTAAGAAGTATTCAGTTCGATGTTATCACATTACTCATGGAGGGTTTAACAATCTGAATATTTCTTTGCTACTTTTTTGGCTGAGTTATGTAAGTGTTGATGAGCACAATTACAAAACGGTATACAGTCAAATAATAGTAGTAGTTTATCCAGTAACTATTTGTGCAGGGTTCACTTACACTCACAAGTTGTAATTGGTGAGATCCGAATTTTTTTAATTCTTTTTGTTGGGTTTTGTTAACGGCTAACTGTATTACGTTTTAGCTTTCTGTTTGCAGGATTAACCGACGAAGACCATCACCACCTAGCAAAATTTGTATAAGATTAATGTGGTCTGTATTTCTGCTCCTTTTAAAATTGCTGGCGTCGATACTGGCTAGATTTATTCACCAGGAAACCATTCATCTTGCTTGGCCATTTACAAATAAAAATAATATGGAACCCGGTCGTTTTGTATATACTCCACTCTTTATAGTAAGCAACATTAAGTACATACTTGCAAGATTTAAGATAGCCACTTATCTTTTACGGTTCTTGCTTGAGGGGTCTGTTTGCTGTTCACTATGCAGCAGTATGACTTGATTATCACTTTTATTTCTTGATTACCTATAGGTACTATTATGGTGTTCTTAGTTAGTGGCAGGTCCACCCACTAAAGCCCAGTAACTGAAGGTCCATAATAAAAAGAAAACTATAAAATTGGACCCAAATTTTTAGTCCCTGGTCCATACACGTGCGGGACCTTTTCTGTGCATTTTTAAAATCACCGAAATACCCCTTCTCTATGAGGTTTATAATCAGTTTCATATTTCTACTCGAGCTCATTTTTTCAGATCCATTTTTTTCTCTCTTTCCTCTCGATGCAGCTTCGAAATCTCGACATGGTTTTTGAAGATTGTTTGTTCCAGGTATGTTTTCTAATCATCTTATTTGATTCTTTGTTAGTTTTTTTATTTTTTTTATTTGTTTTTTCGACCGAATCATGAGGATCAAATCGATTTTCATGATGTTTTATATTTTTTTTCCTTTTTGGTGATCGTTATATATGTATTCCCCAACTGATTTTGATGATTTACAGTTTTTTTATTAATTTATTAGTGTTTTAGATCGGCTTTGGTTTTGTTTTACTCATGGACTCATCACTTAATTTGTATGATTCAGCAGTACATATATGTCGTACTGAAAACTGCTGAATCAATTTTGTTATTAGTTATATTTTCATCACTTTTTGGTAATCGTTATAGATGTATTCCCAACTGATTTTGATGATTTACAGTTTTTTATTAATTTATTAGGTTTTAGATCGGCTTTGATTTTGTTTTACTCATGGATTCATCACTTAATTTGTATGATTCAGCAGTACACATATCTCTTGAGTTTCCATCTCTTGATTCCTTGGAGAGAAATGAAGACTTAAGATTTTTGGGTTACGGAAATAGGAATTGAACTCGGTTTTTTGTGTGTTTACGATCTTTATTCTTGATTCGTTAATTTTTTTACTTCAATTTTTATAAAAATACTTCAGATCTAGATACATAATCATGTTTTAGGTTCATTTCATTAGTAGATCTTATTTTTTAGTTTCATTTTGTTGGTCTTTGGTTTGTTTTTAGTTTGCTTTTGTGTATTAATCATCAGTACGTATATGATGTACTGGTGGTTTTTGATGAAAATAGTCCAGATCTAGTTATAAAATCATGTTTTACGTTCGTTTCATTTGGAGATCTGATATTTTAGTTTCATTTTGTTGGCTTTTGGTTTTGTTTCTGTTTGGTTTTGTGTATTAACCATCAGTACGTATATGACGTACTGATTTTCTGTGTTTACTATGCATCTATATGTTTTGCTTGTGTATTAACCATCAGTACGTATATGACGTACTGTTTGTATGAATCTTAATCGTAATTATTCGATTTTTTGATTAGATTATGATGTTTTTAGCTTATTTGAACTCTCAATTTGATTTTCTTGTTATTTTCGTTCTTTATTTTCTAAGAAAATCATGCTTGTTTATTGTTTCAGGGGTATTATCTAGCAGTACATATGTCGCATACTAATACAAACTACTTTTGATTCTGTTTTATTCTTAGTTTTATCACTTGTTGTTGTTTGATCCATAAGTACATATCTTCCATACTGAAATAATACTCTTTCGATTATGTTTTTTTATAGATTCATTCCATGCAGTTGTTTTTTAGTTCATGAATCAGCAGTACATATGTGGCATACTGATACAAAATGCTTTTTTATTATGTTTTATTCTTAGTTTTATCACTTGTTGTTGTTTCATCCATAAGTACATATATGCGATACTGAAATAAGACTCTCGATTTAGTTATTTTTCTTCATGGAGTTGTTTTAGACAGTGAATTAACAATACATATATTGAATACTGAAAAAGTTGCTCTTTGAATCTGTTTTATACATAGATTTTAGTCAGTTAATTCTTATGATTTTGTCAACACATATATGGAATACCGAAATAAAACTGAATCGTTAGGTAGTATTAATCTTGATGTTATCATATTACTTGTACTATTCATTTTTGTTCTGTTATTCATATATGGATTGTTGTTGTGTTTTAATTGTTACATTTTGGTCACATTTACAGGTTCAATATGTCTGATGTTAAGAGTGTTGGCGCTTTTTGGAGGAAGTGGTCCAATGGGAGTGGATCACTAGAGAGATCCTGTTTTTTTTTTTAACATGTAAGCAGTGTAGCAGATATGTACTCAAATTATGTAAGCAGTGTAGCGGATATGTACTCAAATTTCATAAACTGTGTAGCAGATATGTACCCGATATAATGAGCATGTAGACACACACGTTTGGTAGTCAGGGTATTGTGATCATTTTCATGTTTTAATTAATTGTGGATCTTCAGATAAAAGAAAATTCTGGTTGGACCCTATTATAAATAACCTTATGGGCTTAGGACCAAACAAGAAATTTTCCAAACATATATACAAGACTGCCTTTGATGGACTGCTAATTCTCAGTCCTTTTGTAACCAGACATTACTTGGGATCGTTTTCCGTCTGGGCCATAAATTCTTATTATTACAGAAGTTTGCAGAGATAGAACTCCTACTAAGCAGAAAATCTGAAGTTAATGCAATAAATACTAATTCACAATACGTCAACTACATTGTCGATACTTACCGGTTAACAACGTTGATCAACACTAAAGACATGGATCGGTATGAATCCCGAACTAAAAACATATGCTGCAACAACCAAACATCGTTGTGCTTCATTAAAGAAAAGTTAATGGTAAAATGACTTATAATTCTGAGTATATGCCTTAAGAGCATATTTCATATGAACCAGTGAAGCCACTATGGATAAAAATGAAAGAGAACATTAAACGGGAGACTTTCTCCCGTTAAAGAAACAAAAACTAAAAAAACTCCAAAAACGGGGGACCTTCCCCGTCAAAAAAAAGAAAAAAAAAACTAATCTCCTAAAACGAGGGACTTTCCCCGTCAAAAAAAGATAAAACTAAAAAAACTCCTAAAACGAGAATAGTCCCAAGTCAAAAAAGAAAAAAAAACTAAAAAAAGTTCTAAATTTTTTTGACGTTTCACTACCAACCACTCATTCAGTTGAACGAGTGCATGAACGTGTTTGGAGAAAAAGTGGGGTAAAAACTACCCATATGAGCCTCAAATCTGCTCAAATTGGTAGTGCCCTCTTTCATTTGAAAGGGTGACACTACCCATAAGATTTGCTCTAAAGACTAAATATTGGTCGTGCAAATTGGTTAGGAACCATTACAAGTTGCTATATTTTGTGCCCGCATCAGGCAGGTCCGTAAACCATCCGCTATCATCTTTTTTTATTCGGTGTCGCGGGGCTTTGCCCCCTCATTGCGATGAATTTATGATTTTTGATATTCTTATTCGCCTTGTCCCGTAGCATTTGCCTGTCTCGATGCATTTTTTATTTGGTGTCGCTGCTTCGCCCCACCCCGTTTTGATGCATTTTTTATTTTGGTCTTGCGTGACTTTGATGCTGGACGAAAACATGTCTTTTATTTTTGATTTGGTATGGCTCGGCTTCGCCTCGTCCATAGTTTATGATTTTTAATTTGGTGTGGCTCCGCTTCTCCTCGCCCGTCCTTAGTAGAAAGCATTTCATGAGACGTGTTACAAAAATTTCAAATCCGGCTTATGCTGGACCGAATACTGCCCCAAGTTATTAACTGAAAATCAAGCCGTCATTGCCATACACAGAATCCAAATCAAGAAAACCCCAAGCCTCCACGCCCCATTATCTTTGATAGTCTCTCCCAAGGCATTGCCCCATTATCGGAGAAAGTTCAATTCCGAACATTTCAGATTAACGGAGAGTCAAAGCTTAAAAACCACATATATTTTTCCCTGCAATAACTTAAGGTGTCATACGAAAACAAAGCCAATGAGGTGTTTCACTTTCTTTTTTTTTGAGGTATTTATTTCCTTTATCTGCAAACTAAGATAATTTAGAGGATATTATAGTTATACTACTGAAACTAAGCTCCAACAGAATTGATTAGGGATGATATGCTTAAACAGCAGTTTGCTCTGAATTTACAGAGCATCCATAAAGTTATGCTAACTTTATAATCTATCATTATTAACATGTCTAGAATCCAGTCATTAAGAGAAGTAACCTGGAATCCAGCAATGCTGCTGCTATGCATATTCAAGCTTCTCCAAAGAGCTTAGCAAATGGAGAAGTTATAAACAAATGTAAGGAAGTAATCTTTATAACAAAGACTACACCTGACACAATGAGAATCCTAATAACGCATAATATCACATTGTGAGGATTTTCCATATAGATAACAGGATTTAGGAATCGCCTTAAGATCCTAAATTACTTTCCAACGAGGTTCACTCTTTCTCTGAGAGTTATTGCATAAGGCATGATTAAATAACTTAACAAATAAACATCCATCCCTAGAATGTGCAGGTCTTATTTATTCACTAAATGGTCACAGGATCAAACCACTGATTAGAATGTGCAATGTCCTGATTAACAAAAACTGGTGCAGTAGACAGATTCCCACCTGGAGCATCTAATTTTGCATGGTCACTAACCCATACATTAACACAAATTCTAACACCGTTTCTGGTATGTGCTTACTAACCATAAATTTGTTCTAACCTCTACAAATGCTGGACCAAATTTAGGACTGTGACCTTTAAACATATGATTTAAAGATGCCTTAGCTTTTAGAATTTGAGCCTAGGTGATGAGGGTTTTCGATTGGCCTCCATCCAATTTTACGGAGCATTTCAACATTTAAGTCGTGGGGATGTAATCCCAGCTGACCCCCTATAATTTCAAATAGAGCTCCAGGGTTTCAGGTACAAACCCCTTTGCCTTACATGCTATCAATTTTATCCACAGGTTTGAGGTTTCGTGAATCTAGAAAATCAAAAATCAAAAGCTAAATTGATGTTTATACTTTAGAAATACAAAATCAAATATCAAAATAATATGATGAACAACAAATTATAGAAAACCATATCTAAGAATTCAAAGGAAAGTAATCCTTACCTCCGGAGCTGAGAATGGGAAACAGGAAGATTACTGTGGAATTGATAAGTCTAACCCTTATCTCGACAAACCCATATCAATTTCAGCTCCGATTCCCTCTTCAGATTCATCTGCAATTTCTTTTTAAACCCTAAATCACCAAACATCGATCGAAACATCATCCACAAGACCATTAACTCTTTAATCGAACACCATCGAGATCATCAGAATTTCAGATTCACTCTTAATCTCTCTCTTTAATCTCTCAATCTCTGCCTATTTCTCGATCTGAATCAGCACCAGGAGCTTCTTTTATTTCTTTTTTTCTATCGTTTCAGGTGAATGGGAGAATGAGATGAAATCTCATTGATGGAAAAACACTTGATGTATTGATTTGGGTTAGGTTTTCACTGGATTATTGTCCACGGTGTTACTTAACGTCCAGTTAACTATTTGATGTAATCAGAGTATAATAAATTAATTAAGCGTAAACTCTGATAAAACTATTGTCTACCCATAGGGCTGTCAATGGATAAATATCCGTCGGATATTGGCTAATCCGATAAGGTTAAGGTTAAGAGTTATCGGATATCCGATATCCGATAACATCCGGCGGATATCAAAAATCCAATCCGATAAGGTTTACCGTTAAGCTATCGGATATCGGATTTTTATCCGTTAAAATCCGATAGTTATCCCACAAAAAAAAAATGTTGAAAAATTAAGCTTTTTTTAGCAGAGTCTTTTTTGTTCAAGTGTAAGAAAGAAAAACCACAATACCACACAAACACTTCAGTTCACATCACACATGAAAAAAACACATAAAAGAGTCTACAACTAACAAAAAACTCAAACAGGCTGGATCTTCTTTGGTGGTTGCATGTTGCATCAACTTCAATCGACGATTTCCATATCTGCATTCAAAAAAACCTGGTTTCAGAGAGCAATTGATTCATTTATGATTTATCTATCAAGGAAAAGAAATACTGAACTAAGCAAAGGAAAAGAAACGATCAAACGAAGATTTACCTGCATGAGTTGGGTACTTACAGCTAGAGTTGGGTATGTTTGCTATGTTTGCTAGAGTTCTGGTCACTGGCATAGCCAACACATCTCTTGCTATGTTTGCTAGAGTTGGGTACTTACAGCTATTCATCTTCCACCAAACCAATATATCAAAGTTCATTTCATCTTGAGCTGTTAGAGTAGGAAGAATTGGTTCTCCTAAGTATGTCTCTTACTCAGATTTCTGAACATCATCTTCATCATTTTCCAACACAAAACTAGCATAATCTGTGCTAGATGCACCTGAGATTCTTACATCCATGTGAGCGACAGAGTTGCTAAAGAAAGCAGGAGCTGCAGTGCTGTTTTGAGATTCATATGCATTGAAAACTTTGAACAAGTCTGTTTTGAATTTCTCATACAATTCTGCAGCTTTATCATCTCCAAACATTCTCTTGTTAAGGAAATTGTTAAATATTATAACTGGCTCATAATAGTTTCACAGGTAAAATTTTTATTTTTCAGGGCTCGAAATTCATATCAATCCAAAGCAAAACAATAACCACATATCACTTGCATTACTAACAAAATTACTTCCAAGCATAATAACAGATAAATTTCAAATTTATAGTACCTGAACCATTAAGAAAAATTACAGCACTAGCTGAAGATGCTTACTGCAAGCTTGTAACCTATTAAATCTCTTGAACATCTCAGTGTCTGCCAAGCCCAGGACTATGCTTCTGCAACTAGAAAAAATGACAAAGAGAGATACCTTTTAAATCATGGCAGACATCATCAAATTCAAAAATTTATCAGATTAGAAACATGCAAACAGCAAAACCACAATAACAATCACAAAAATTGCAACCCCTGAACCCCATGACTCGTTTTCTCATATAAACCAGCTTTAGTGAATTCACTTCAGAAAACCAATTTCCCTATAATGAAACCCTAACTTTGCTGAGAATGAAACCTTAACTTTGAATTGAAACAAATCACTGCAATCGATTTGTTGAGAATGAAACCCTAGCTTTGAATTGAAACAAATCAAACAATAGATTAGGTTGATGACTTACTTCTCTGACTTACACTCTTCATCAAATAGATTAGGTCAATCCTGCTGAACTCAATCAATGATTCAATCTTCTCAAACTTCTCCTGTTCTCCAATCTTTTCTCGTCTTCGACTGTTGGGTGAAAAACGCTTAGAGAAGACTCAGACGAGACCAAAGAAGATTAGCCGATTAGGTTTTCTTCCCACACAGTCGATACTCGATAAAAATACCTAGGGGTAGGAAATTACAAGTACACCCCTAGGCTATAGGATATCGGATATTAACCTAACGGATGCCCCTATTCCGATATCGTTATCGTTAAGAGAAAATATCTGATACTATATCCGATTCCGATATCCGATATCCGATATGTCGGATAAAATCCTATAGGATGTCGGATTTCGGAAATGGATATCGGATATCGGTTATCCATTGCCAGCCCTATCTACCCACCTTTTTTTGCAAACGGTGTTACTTACGGCTGGTTAAATAAAAGGTGTAAACAGAATGTAATTTGTTTTAATGTCTGGACCAATAGAATCTCGTTACTTGTCCTTTCCAGAATTGCTCTAGTTTAAAGCTTTTATCTCATTTAATTTGAAAGAGGTGTCACATTCACCGTGCGACGTGGGAGCTCATATGACTTAGTGTTTTAAAGGAGGGGAGATTCATGTAAACTTACTCTCGACCAGTCGTATTTTGAATATCGCACGCACCGAAAGGATTTTTGACGTGCCTTCAATTCAAAGTTCTCTTGTGCTAAAGAGACGGTTGAGCCCAGGCCGAAGGTGATACCTAGTATACATCCATATGCACGATTACCTCTAATTGTTAAGACGTCCTTGTATACAAAAATAATACTAATACATACAACAACAAAAATGATAAAAGGGAGAAAATATGACAAATAAAAAAAATACACATACATATATCACCGAATCCTTAAAAAGACTAGCGCCCCCACATTGAATGGTGAGAAAACCCACCGTACCATTTAACGGTGAACGCTACTCACCCATAAAATTGCTTAGACCCCATAATCGGAGAAAGGAGAATGAAACCAAACTTTTCTCACAGTATTTCTCAGGTTTTCGAAATTTTTCCACGCGAATTAAAAGGTAAATAAAAAAATATTCTAACTGAAAATAAAAAAAATAACAGAACTAAACCTAGAGAACCCCCGCCAATGGTTAGAACATCCAAACCGTGATTATTAAGAAAGAAAAAAAAGATAGGCTTGCTAGGAGTCTCAGGATGTCTCTTTTACTAAACAAGGCATTCTACGTAAATCTTCTTATCATCTCTCATCCTTTCATCTTAAGAGAAACGGTTGTTCTTATTCTCTCTTTTCATCAACCCGTCGTCTTAAAACTTAATCTTATTATTTATTTATTTGTTTGTTTTTTTCTTTTGTTATGTCGATATACATAAGAAGCAAGGGTGTTGTTGACGCTTTTCATGGTGATGATAATTTATTAGCCCATTCAGCTGAAGGTATCAATCTTGCTTCGTTTTCTTTTAACATGTTTATATTTTTATTCGAATATTATTTTGATTTTTGTCTTGTTGACCATACGAAGGAGGACTAACTCTTTGGAACCATCTGCAATATCAAAAATATATTGACAAGCATTTGTTACTACAGCTAATATGCGTCAGGTAATCCTATAAGATTTCATACACCATAAGACTCGCCGGAGCAGTAATTCATATGCAGTTTACGTACAACTATCAATGTTGCTACGCCAAAACCTTTGGAAAAGCGTTAAGTCTGCACAACTACAATGGTACTTCAATATTACCAAGAACACAATCACACGCGCACACACAAGAAGAACAAGTATTTAGTGAGGTTGAATCCTTGGGAACGAATAAACAATTTTATGTATCACCATATTGGAGGGAGAAATATACAAATCCTTCAGAAGAGAAGAAGATATTTTTGGTGTGTTTCTACTAGGTTCTTTCTATGCTATTTATACATATCAATATAACTAGACACATTCCTTAACAAGGATTATCTTTCCTACAAGTATGGAGTTTCCTAACTTAACTCTAAGAGACAAACCTCTTAATTTGTTATACTTTGGACACAATCAACGGTTTCCTAAACCAATATATTTTATAATTTAATCCTTCTTTGTTCGACCTAACAATAATTCTTCACCTCGGATCGTGCGTTTATACATGAGACGATCGCCATACAAAATCACCTTCATCTTCAAACGTCGATTGAACCATCACCGGCTACCTACGTATCCTCAATAGGAATCAAACCCGACCTTAGCTCTCTGAAATGACCTTGCTATAAGGCCTCCACTAGGTTCCTTAGAACCCCTATCCCTATAGGGTCTCTTACCAAACATGAAGAATGTGTATTTCGAGCAATGTCGAAACTTGACCCAGACACAACTTTAGTCAACATCTCAGCTGAATTGTCTTTAGTTTCGATCTTCACAAGTAAAATGTCTTCTTTTTCAAGAATTTCTCTGACAAAGTGAAATGGTACGTCTATATGTTTAGTTCTAGCATGATGCACTTAATTTTTAGCCAAGTAAATTGCACTAAGACTATCACAATGCACAGGCAGTTGGTCTTGCACAACTCTTAAATCATCTAGCAAACCCTGCAACTATATAGACTCTTTAAATGCCCCTACTTTACTTCCATATCCTCTTTTAGAGAGCCATAGTAGACTGCAAAATTAATCTCCAACTAATCGGTGCCCCTGCTACGGTAAATACATACCGTGTAGTTGAACGTATCTTTTTCAAATCGCTACCATAGTCAGAATCCATACACCAAACATACAACTGATTGTTACTCACTTCCTTTATAAACTCCAAGCCAACATCAAGTATACCATAAAGATACCTCAAAATCCATTTCACGGCTTACCAATGTCCTTTACCAGGATAATGCATATAATGGCTGACTATACTAACTGCATGTGAAATGTATGTCATTGTACATACCATCGCATACATCAATCTATCAACATCCTCGGCATATAGGATTTGGGTCATATACCTTTCTTTCTTCTTCAGTTGTAGGAGACATACGAGCACTCAACTTAAAATGAGTAACAAGAGTAGTACTTACGGATTTAGTTCCTTCATGGACACCAAATTATTTCTGTAACACTTTCTTCAAATATGCCTTCTGAGACAAACAAACTTTACCCTTCTTGAAAACGCGAGGGCACCAAAACACACCACCACTTTTTTCTTAGAAAATATGTATGGATAAACTCAATACATTTTCGAGAGTTAAACTCAATTAATAAATAGTATCTAGAGTTATATCTCTCTCTTTTGCGATTAGAATGTTTACAGAAACAAATCCGTGAACCTAATCACAAAGAGATAACTTGTACGGTACCAAAGACCAATGTCTAAAAATCAATCAAGTCTTATCCAACAAACTATGTCGGATGTATCTACTGTGATTGATCAATGCACAACCTATTATATTTCATCTATAAGTATAAACAATATCATGTGGAAAAGAAATAACACAGACACCATAATTTTTGTTAACGAGGAAACTACAAATGCAGAAAAACCCCGGGACCTAGTCCAGATTGAACACCAAACTGTATTAAGCCGCTACAGACACTAGCCTACTACCAATTAACTTCGGACTGGAATGTAGTTGAGACCTAAAAGGTATCCCACCGATTAAGGTACAATCACGCTCCTTACGCCTCATGAATCCCAGCAATACTACGTGCAATTGATTTTCTTAGCTGACGTCACACCAACTAAGAGTTGCTTCAACTCAATTGAAGACTTTGAACCAGTATTCCTCCCACAGGTTAATCTTATATATGATTTCCTTTTACAATCAAATGATATGATCAAAGGTGATGGGAATCGATAGCAATACACAAAGTCTATTTAACCTCAAAATCTGGACATATGCAACCCGAAGTGCAGCCTAGATTATTATTCACCTCACAAGTATAAAACTCGTGGAATCAACAAAGTTTGAGACGAAGAGAACTTTGATGATTTCTAACTATCTTGATCAAGTGAGTAGGTCAACAATCAATCAAGATCAGGATACGCAAGTTATCAAGAAAAAATAACTGGACCTGGATTCACGAATCCCTAAGAAGTCTTTATAGTCACTGAACCCTAAAAGGGTTAGGAATAGGACGATTCTAGATACAACTAGGACATACTAAAAAGTAGTGTTGGGATTCAAAGATCCCAGTTGCTTGAAGTTCCTCTTTTATAAACATTCAAAGCATAGGTTGCTTCAAGTTTAAGCTAGGATAGCTTTGGAACTAAGAAAACATTATCCACCGATAGATAAATCCTTGAATCTGATTTACATAAACAAGATACACACTCTGGTTAGGTGAAACCGTAACCGAACCGTGTACAAAAACTATGTTCAACAGGGTTAGCCGAAACTAGCCGATTTGAACGTAAAGGTTTAATATTGATTTTCATGAACACATAAAACATTAACTCTAAGTCACAAATATGTGATCAAATAAGTCTATTATTTTTAGAGAAATAATCAAATGCTAATTATCTCGTAGAAATAATTTAATCGCACTTGAAAATAATCGACATGTATTAGGTGTACAAGGTACAAACACCATTGTCGTTCGTGAGTCGGTTTATTCACAGTACATACGTGTACCGGTTTGTAAACATTTAACCAAACCAAGTTCTGGAGTTAATAGAACTATTTAGGTTTACATACTGGTTTGGAAACCTTAAGACTATCACCGGTTTCGGAGTTCACATAACTAATATGGTTTGTGTACCGGTTTGGATACACTGTCGAGTTCGGGAACATGGAACTGTTTTAGTTTGTGTACCGGTTTGGATATTAATCACGGTTCCGTAACCACACTTCCAAAATAGTTTACAAGTATGCATACCGATCCAGTTCACGATTTAAACAGATTTTTCATATGATATACATAAGAATATGCGTACCAGAAATCTGTAAGTCGATATATAGCTACATCGCTATGTGTACGAGTACATGTACTACGGGTTCAGACTTGTAACATTTTTCCCAGTTTGTAAGACTGATAAAACTATCTTGTATCCGAATCTATAGTAGTTTTATATTTTTCTCTAAATCGATTCGAAACATTCCCGAATAACATCAATGACACATATCATTGTTCCATGTTATTTTTGAATGATAAGACTTGAATCAAGATTTTGATTCCGAACAATAAATAGTCCTTAGCCGAAATTCATCAAGTATGAACAAATGTCCATTAAGCTTAGTCATTAAATTTCGAGAATTAATTATCAAGATAAACTTTACTCGAAATTCTTGTCTATGCATAATAGTCTAGTCAGTTATGCGACATCGTCTCAGTGATAGAAAAATGAATATAACTTGAGAAATAGGTGGTTCAGTCTTCACTTATCTTTTGTTGATGAAGTTCTCCAAAAGCTTCGTTTGATCTTCGCCTTCAAACAGTAGAACACAATGATGAATGTCGTGATCCACTGTTTCTCAACTACATTTTTATCCTAGTCCGATACTTAACTAATTGTAGACTAGAAATCAAGATATAGTTTTGACAACTAAATTTGACAACAAGCTTGAGATAGCAACACTTGTGAGTTCAATCGAGCAATGATGTAACAATCTCCCCATTTGTAAAATTTAGTGACAAATCTATAAATACATATGGATAAAAAAATAAAGCTTTGACAACTCTGAAAAAGCGGAGGTCCAACAACCACACCCAATATTTCGTTCGACAATCTGTATGGACTAACTCCAATATAATTCCTAGAGAATCAACTAGGCAGTCAGACTCAATCAAGGAAAAACATCCAAGAGTTATATCTCAATTTCTCAATACAATATGTAATCGAACAAATAGAAATCTGTGAGCCTGATATGATAAATAACTTGAACATCATCAAAAACCAATGTTCAAGTGTCAATTAATTTCAATCAACAACCAAAGGTCAGATTTACCAATTGATTGAACTATGCACAACCTGTGATATTTCAATTATATAAACAAATATAATGCGGAAAGAAATAACACAGATACCAGAAGTTTTGTTAATGAGAAAACCGCAAATGCAGAAAAACCCCGAAAACTAGTCCATATTTGAACACCACATTGTATTTAGCCTCTACATACACTAGCTTACTAAAAATTAACTTCAGAAGGAATGTAATTGATCCCTAACCAAGTCTCACACCGATTAAGGTACATTCATGAAAAAGCGGGGGTCTAACAACCACACCCAGTATTTCACTTAGCAGTATGTATGGCTAACTCTAATATACTTTCAAGAGAATCAACTAGACAGTCAGACTCAATATTAAGAAAAGTATATCAAAGAGTTATATCTCAGTTTCTCAATTCAATCCGTAATTAAACAAATAGGAATTCGCGAGCCCAATTGAATATAAGAAATAACTTGGACTAGATCAAAAACCAATATCAAAGTGTCAATCAATTCAATCAATAACCGAAGGTTGGATTCACAATTGATTGAACTTATGCACAACCTGTGATATTTCAATTATATAAACAAATATAATGCGTAAAATATATAACACATACACCATAAGTTTTGTTAATGAGGAAACCGCAAATTCAGAAAAAACCCGAGACCTAGTCCAGATTTGAACACCACACTGTATTAAGCCGCTACAGACACTAGCCTACTCCAAGTTAACTTCAGACTGGAATGTAGTTGAGACCTAACCAATCTCACATTGATCGAGGTACAGTTGCGCTCCTTACGTCACTGAATCCCAGCAGGACTCTACGCACTTGATTCCCTTAGTTGATCCCACCACAACTAAGAGTTGGTACGACCCAAAGTCAAAGACTTGATAAACCAATCTGTCTCACATAGAAAAGTCTATTGAATAGATATATCTGTCTCCCACAGATAAACCTATGAGTTTTGTTCCTTCTTTTGATAAATCTAGAGTGAACATGAACCAATTGATATAACGGACTTATATTCCCAAAGAATGGCCTAGAAATATCAATTACCTCACAATAATCTTAATTGTATGTTAGCGAAACAAAATATTGTGGAATCATAAACGATGAGACGAATATGTTTGTGACTTCTTTTTATCTTGCCTATCGGAGATTAAATCTCGATAAAATCTTAGAGAAGATAATACTCAATCACGATAGAAAATAACAAGATCAGAACACGGAACTATAGAGAAAATAGTTGTGTCTGGCTTCACAATCCCAATGAAGTCTTCAAGACGTTAACCTACGGGGTTTTGGAAAAACCTAAGGTTAAAGGAGAATCGACTCTAGTCGCAACTAGTATCACACAGGAGGTGTGGGGATTAGGTTTCCCAGTTGCTAGAGTTTTCCTTTATATAGTCTATAAATCAGGGTTTGCAATCAATGTTACCTTGGTAACAAAGCATTCAATATTCACCATTAGATGAAAACCTGATTAGACTCAAGCTAATATCTTTCAACCGTTAGATCGAACTTAGCTTGTTACACACAAATGAAAAGTGACTTCATTTAGATATGAGTAACCGTACCTAAATGTGTACACCTTTGTTGGCTCAAAAATATTTAACCGAAGTTAGCCATATGAACACTTTCGTATCAACCCCATTCATCTTAACCATAACTAGTTCAAATGACTCAAATGAAACTAGTTCTAGAGTTGTTCAATTGTTTATACAAGACACAATTGAATAAAAATCGATTTTGATTCACTCGAATCAATTCATGAACATTATAGTCACGGTTTGCAAAAGATTGCATTCCTTATTATATAAATGTATTAGTTCATGAACAAATCGATTTTTGAACATTATCCACTCAGGTATGCAAACGGGTACGCATTTCTTAGTGGCTGGACTAAGTTTGTGTTCGCCTGTATGCGAACGGGTACGCATACCACCAAACTCAACAGAAATTCTCGCACCTGAACCTCACGCCAGTACGCGTACCGGTATGCATACAAGGTTCCCGGACTAACCAGTACGCATACGGATATGCATACCGTGGTTCCCGGACATGGACTACATATATGTAAGTATGCATACTATGCTTATATCCAATTGTTCTGAACTCTGATTTCAACCATTGAAACATTCTTGGAAGACGACAATAGCTGTTTCACACAAACTATTAGCTTCAAAGCAATTTTCAGGTGATCGAATGATCAATACGAAATATTCTAAGTCTACATCAAATGACTATCTCACAAAAATCATGTAAGATGTTACAAGGCGATTTTCATATGATCATCTTTTGACTTTCGTCAAGAATATAAGATGAACTTGGTTAAAGCGAAAGCTTACCAACACATATTTCGAAAAATATGTAAGCGAGTTAAACTCATCTCGAAATATCAAATGTGCAAAATTGAAGTCTATATAGATATACGACTTTTGTCTCAAATAGGAGATAGATTAGATAAACTTTTGAGTGATAGATGGGTTCAAGTATCCACATACCTTTTGTTGATGAAGTTCCACAATCTCCCCTTAGTAGTTCTTTGTCTTCAATCAATGAACGCCGTGAAGTCTAATGCTTAATTACACTTTCTATCATAATCCAAGACTTAGCTATAAGTAGACTAGAAATCAAGACTTATAGTTTTGGAAACTAAACTTGACAAACAAGCTTGAGATAGCAACGCTTGCAAGTTCGACCAAGCAGTGCTCTAACAATCTCCCCCTTTGTCAGTTTTAATGACAAAACTATCAATACATATGGAATAAAAAATAGATAAACTATGTAGCTTCTCATCCAAATTCTTGATTTCCTTGGTTCTTCAACATTACTCGAAATATTCGTCACTTCCAAGTACTCCAGTGATTCTGAATGTGTTCAACTCAGCATCATAGTTGTTGAAGATCCGTAGTTATAACAATGAGAAAATAATTGCTCTCAATCATTGTTATACAGTGTCATTGTATTATTACACATCATCAAAGTACAATTGTATCACAACTTTGACAACAATACTATGGTGATATGTATCACTCCCCCTTAGTCAATACTTCATCTCACATGAAAACCACTCCTCCTTACATAATGATCCGTAAACCATATGTATTTGTAGTGTGAACTACACATTAATTCTCCTCCTTTTTGTCAATATAAATTGGCAAAGGTACGAAAACTAGTGGGATCCTAATGAAATTTTCATAGAGATATTTCATGACCAAAAGAGAACATATCAACTTTGTTTTCGATGATTTCACATAGCCGAAACTAGTGTATTCATCAAGAAGTTTATAAAGATACAAGAAAAATCCTACAATATTCCACAGTCGCACTCCTCACAAATATTTGTCAATTAAGATCAAGTTCAATTAAGAACTCTCCCCAATAAAATGTCACTTCCGAAAGAACAACAAGAGCGACCTTACTTTCACAAGAAAAGAAGGATATCTTTGGACATTAACAAATCACATGAAACATGAATTTGTATCAAAAATACTCAATTAAATTAACCACTAGAGAACCCATGATTAAATTAATCGGAAATGCTCACATAAGAGGACTTACAGAGCCGCACAATATTTACACAAAGATATGGATCAGAGAAAGACCAATACTGCGGAATATTCAAAGATTCATTCTATTTTTCATCAATATTTGCATAGAGACATGTAATAGACTTTATCTCCGTAAACAAAAGTTCATCCTATCTTTCATCAATATTTGCATAATGACATAATAGGCTTAACTTTTGTTGTCAAAAATTCATTCTATCTTTTATCAATATTTGCATAAAGACATATGATAGACTTAACTTTTGAGCAAATATGGTACAATCATAGTTCACAGACGCAAACACACATATCACATAACAAGTTGCAATATATAAAACCATAAAGATTAACAGTGCAAAATCATCTTCCAGATAAACTTTAGAATTTAAATAGATAAATCTAAAAACATTGCAAGATGAAAATCGTTGTAAATGGCTATGTGTACTCACAATAATTGTTATTCCAAACCCTAGTTATTCTTCTTAAAACACAAGAATAAATTCTCATAAGAAGTTTCCTAGGTATCGTAGAGCTTTCTCAGAGCATCTACTGAAAATTCCTTCTCATTATTGAAAAAACCATTGATTATGGGATCGTTCAATTCCTCCATATCTTCAGAAATATCAGTTAACTCACTAAGTTCTCGTTTTAGTCCACACAAGGTGTTCTTTGTTACAGACAACATATGTTCATAGTGAGCTATCTTTTCTAAAGATAAAATGATTTGAGTTTTAAATCATTTATTTTGTTGATGAAATCCTTCACCATACCTCTAAATTTATTATCAAAATGACAAACAGACAAGAGACAGTTAGTGGAAGAACCTTCTTCATCATTTGTGGATCTCTCCTTCTTCTTCCTTGAGGGAATGATTCCTTCGCAAAGATACACATTAAATGCTTCAACTGCATCCCTTTTTGTGGTACCTATAGTTACAGGAGCCATGCAACTGTATCTTTCAACTATAAGAGAAGTGAAGGGAATTTTTATCACAAATGAATATAAATAGACCTATGGACAGCCAAACCCTAGAAGAGCTTTGAACAAGTCTTTTACGGTTCATGATCCATTGTCTATTTTAACAAGATGATATATTCTTAACATAATTAAAATAAGAAATAAATACAAAACTTGAGCAAACTTTATGCAATTATCATTTTCTCAAGTTAAAGATGAGGATGCAGACATCACTTGTATTAGATAGTAACGGAGTGAGCCGAATGCTCACATCTTTTATCACATAGTGACCTGTCAAGGTTTGTTGTATAAACATACTTCTTACCTCGTCTGGATCTGGTTCTTTTATATTTCTTCTTGTCTTCAGAAGTACCCTGTTGATTACCCACGGCCAGATTCATTCTTTGTATGTCATTTTGTGGCAATCCATTTGTTATTTCTCTTGAATTTCCAACACTTATCTTGGACATGATTTTCATTTCAACAAAACGAACAAATCAAGGAAAAATTATTGTCTTGCTTATTTGCCTCCTGTTTATCACAACTTTTATCATCAATTATTCCAAAACTAGTTGGAACAAATGAGTTGTTTGTACTCACAGTTTTGCTTCTAAACCCTAAACCATCTGTGTTTCCAAAAGACTTCTGACCGAATAACATTGATGAGATTTTGTCAGAACTTCCAAACAACCTTTGTAGGTCACACTTAAGGGTATTAATATCTTTTCCTTCAGAGACAGGGTTCTGGTGAATTCATCATTAAGACAATCTATCTCAATATTTTTCACTTGAAGTGATGATTCAAGTTTCTCTAAAGAAGCCTTTAGTTGGAGATTTTCTTGGTGAAATTCTCCACACTTATTCAAGGAATTAAAAATCTCAGTGTCAGACTCAATATCTGAATCAAAATTTGAGTAGGAAGAAGTTTCTGCTGCCAGAGCTGAAAGTTCATTGCACACATCGGAAGTATGCACGATTTTGACAACCTGGGATGATGTTTCTTATATTGAATCATCTGAAGCATTAACCAGAGAGAGACTTTTCTCACATCTTTTTATTTTTCTTACAATATCCTTGATCTTTTGTGTAATCAGTGATTTATCAAAATCAACATGATAGGAACAACATTCATCAGCCCAAGACAAGTTAGAAGATTCACTTGTGTTGGTCATAGCTTTGAACGCAGATGTTCTGACTATGTTTTGATCACGGTCAAGTATTTTTAACTTTCCAACAAGAGTATTTATGGAAAGTGTATCAAGGTTATTTCCTTCAACGATGGCATGTTTCTTTGAATCTTATATAGATGGCAATGATCTGAGAATTTTCATCACAATGTCCTTTTCAGGAATAGTCTTACCTAACACAAAAGATACATTAATAATTTCAGACACTTTGTGATTAAACTCATCAAATTAATCCTCATATTCCATACAAAGACTTTCCCAATCAGAATTTAGGTTTTGAATCCTAGCTTCTTTTTCACAGGTATTCCCTTCAAATACGGTTTCTAGGATATCCCAAGAATCTTTAGACCGAGTGTACATGGTCACATGATGATGAATATCTGGAGTAATAGCATGGATGATTGAATTCAATCCGTCAAAATTTGGCCTTGCAGCAAGAATCTCGACAACATCATAATCACCAATATCCTTTGGAACAGTTACATTGCCTATTGTAACAACCAGGGGAGAATAACCATTAACAACGTAAACCCATGATTGAAAATCACGCTCTTGAAGAAAGGCAGGCATAGTAATTTTCCACCACAATTAATTCGAGCCATCGAAGACTGGAGGTACGTTTATAGAGATAGCACTTCTGTCCATAGAGTCGGATCGCTACAAACACAGACTTATAAGGTCTTAAACGTGTATGCCTGATCTGATACCAATTGAAAAAGCGGGGGTCTAACAACCACACCCAATATTTCGCTTAGCAATATGTATGGACTAACTTCAATATAATTTTAAGAGAATCAACTAGACAGTCAGGCTAAATCTTAAAAAAAGTATATCAAAGAGTTATATCTCAATTTCTCAATTCAATCCGCAATCAAACAAATAGGAATTTGCGAGCCCGATTGAATATAAGAAATAATTTGGACGGTATCAAAAACCAATATCCAAGTGTCATTCAATTTAATCAACAACCAAAGCTTGGATTCACAATTGATTGAACTTACGCACTACCAGTAATATTTCAATTATATAAACAAATATAATGCGAAAAAAAAATAACACAGACACCGGAAGTTTTGTTAACGAGAAACCGAAAATGCAGAAAAACCCTGGGACCTAGTCCAGATTTGAACACCACACTGTATTAAGCCGCTACAGACACTAGCCTACTCCAAGTTAACTTCGGACTGGAATTTAGTTGAGCCCTAACCAATCTCACACTGATCAAGGTACAGTTACGCTCCTTACGTCTCTGAATCCCAGTAGGACTCTATGCAGTTGATTCCCTTAGCTGATTTCACCCACAACTAAGAGTTGCTACGACCCAAAGTCGAAGACTTGATAAACCAATCTGTCTCACACAGAAAAGTCTATTGTATAGATAAATCTGCCTCCCACAGATAAACCTATGAGTTTTGTTCCGTCTTTTGATAAATGAAGGTGAACATGAACCAATTGATATACCGAACTTATATTCCCGAAGAACATCCTAGAAATATCAATCACCTCACAATAATTTTAATCGTATGGTAGCGAAACAAGATATTGTGGAATCACAAACGATGAGAGGAAGATGTTTGTGACTACTTTTTATCTTGCCTATCGGAGATTAAATCTCGAGAAAATCTTAGAGAACATAGTACTCAATCACGGTAGAGAAAAAAAAGATCAGAACACGCAAATACAGAGAAAATAGTTAGGTCTGGCTTCACAATCCCAATGAATACTTCAGGTCGTTAACTTACAGGGTTTTGGAAAAACCTAAGGTTAAAGGAGAATTGACTCTAGTCGCAACTATTATCACACAGGAGGTGTGGGGATTAGGTTTCACAGTTGCTAGAGTTCTCCTTTATATAGTCTTCAAATCAGGGTTTGCAATCAATGTTACCTTGGTAACAAAGCATTCAATATTCACCATTAGATGAAAACCTGAGTAGACTCAAGCTAATATCTTTCAACCGTCAGATCGAACTTAGCTTGTTACACACAAATGAAAAGTGACTTCATTTAGATATGAGTAATCGTACCTAAACATGAACACCTTTGTTGGCTCAACAATAGTTAACCGAAGTTAGCCATATGAACACTTTCATATCAACCTCATTCATCTTAACCTTAACTAGTTCAAATGACTCAAATGAAACTAGTTCTAGAGTTGTTCAATTGTTTATATTCTCATAGAAGTATACAAGACACAATTGAAGCAAAATCGATTTTGATACACTCGAATCAAGTCATGAAAATTATAGCCACGGTTTGAAAAAGATTGTATTCCTTATTATATAATAAACGTATTAGTTCATGAACAAATCGATTTTAGAACATTATTCACTCAGGTATTGATCGAATTTTATATAGTGGTAAGAAGGTTTGTCGTTCACTCGGACTTTGTTGAGATTGATTCCAGGCTTAAATATAAAAAATTCTAAAAAGAAGAAAATATGTACAAAATATTGTCACAGGATGAAGAGAGTTACTGGGACTAGGATTTCGTCGAATTCATAACATAGGGTTCAATTTATTTATTCTTAACAATTAAAGTTCAATAAATAAAATTAACATGGATTCTGATTTCTCCAAGGTAGATTCTCAAAAGATTAGTTGTAAATCCTAAGCATGATGTATCAAAACATTTAAGCTAAGTGTACCTCATCAAATTAAATGACAACCAATTAATTCAAATCATATTTCAATTAAAATTAATGCAAAAGTCTTAAAAAGAATTAAATAATTTTACCCATGTACGAATTTCGTCTTCCTCCGTCGTCCCAGTGTTGGGGTTTAGCTCCACATGGTGGAAACACACTCAAAAATATAACTCATAGCTCAAATTGTGTTTTTATTGAAGAATATATAAGAAAACGGAGATTTGTAACGGTGTGAAGACGTTACAGAGCCCACTGTTACAAGTAAAAACTCTTAGAACTGTTGCGAAACGAAGATAAGCGTTATAATTTTGAATAAAGCCGTTACAAATTCTCTGTTGTTGCTATTGTTCCTAAATGACGGCTCTATTGTGTCTGTTCTTCGTGCTCTTCAGAACGACACTCTCCATGTGTCGTCTGCAACTATTTCTTCCTACTGCTGCTGCAATCCTCCTGCAGCGTGATTCTTCAACCTCAGACTACCCCTGGATCTCCATACCCCTTTCTGTGATCCCAGAAGCGTATATATACCCATTTGGACCGAGAATAAATCCCTATAACTCCAAATAATCTCCGCAATCAATCAAACATAGTTTCTTTTACTTCCATGCAAGATACAGGATTTTTCTTCACTTTTTCTCTTCTTCGCGCGCCTGTTTGCTGTTTACACACTCCAATTATGCAATAACACGTCTCGGAATGAGTCAAACTTGTGCAAAGGGGGATATCTTCACGCCCCAAACACATAATCTCCACAAACTCGTCCAACAGAATCCCGAGTAATATCCTAGAAATATTATTCCCTGTATTACATTAAAACGATAGTCTATTCCTTGTTTGACGAATTAAAACATGTTACCATGCCTGGTTAGGTGTAATAGAGCGATAACAGTCCAATCCCGCGATCAAATCTCTTAGAATCTTTTCCAAAATAACAACCAAAGTCCCGTAATATCATACTCCCCTGTCTTGCTCCGAATGGATTATCCATCCAATTTTAACTGATTCCAAGTCCCATACCATCCCTGTCTAGCTGAATTGAGTCCATCCAACAAAAATCAGCCATTGAATCTCATGAAATGACGTCCAAAAGGTGAACCCTAATTTTGCCAGTTTCCTGCAAAGCTTTCCCGCCAATTCTTAAATTCAAATGATGAAGAAGGGTTCCCCTTAACCAAATCCGTGGGTGCTGAATAACCAGTAGGGTGTAAATAGTAAAGGAGGTGCCCCTTAGTAATTGATTGCCCCTTAACCAAAATGGGGGTCCGTTTAGCAAATGTCCTCCGAGGTTTCCTTTAACAACTTTTCGAGCCGAATTTCCCACACATATTTATTTCTCCAAAAATACCTACAAACACATAAAACACCATAATAAGTACGAAATCGAGTACCAACAATACATAAAATTAAAGATAACTTAGACACAAAAATGTGTCTATCAATATGCAAACAGGTAAGTATACCTTAGTGTCCGGACTAAGTTTGGGTTCGCCAGTATGCGAACGGGTACGTATACCACCAAAATCAACAGAAATTCTCGGACCCGAACCTCATGCAAGTACGCGTACCGGCATGCGTATAACGTTCCCAGACTTTCACAAACCAACCAGTACGCATACGGATACGCATACCATGGTTCCCGGACATGGACTACATATATGCAAGTACACATACTATGTTTATATCCAATTGTTCTACACTCTTATTTCAACCATTGAAACATTCTTGGAAGACGACAATAGCTGTCTCACACAAAATATTAGCTTCAAAGCAATTCTTAAGTGATTGAATAATCAATACGAAACATTCCGATTCTACATCAAATGACTGTCTCACACAAATCATGGAAGATGTTACAAGGCGATTTTGACATGATCATCTTTTGACTTTTGTCAAGAATATAAGATGAACTTGGTTAAAGCGAAAGATTACCAACACATATTTCGAGATATATGTAAGCGAGTTAAACTCAACTCGAAATATCAAATGTGCATAGTTGAAGTCTATATAGCTAGACGATTTTTGTCTCAAATAGGAGATAGAGTAGATAGAATTTTGAGTTATAGATGAGTTCAAGTCTCCACATAACTTTTGTTGATGAAGATCCACAATCTCCCCTTAGTAGTTCTTCGTATGCAATCGATCAACGCCGTGAAATCTAATGCTCAACTAGACTTTATATCATGATCCGAGACTTAGCTATAATTAGACTAGATATAGTTTTGGAAACTAATATTGACAAACAAGCTTGAGATAGCAACGCTTGCGAGTTCGACCGAGTAGTGCTCTAACAAGTTGTGTTCCTTACGCCTCTGAATCCCAGCAACAATCTATGCACTTGATTTCCTTAGCTGATCTCACCTACAACTAAGAGTTGCAACGACCTAAAGTCGGAGATTTTATAAACAAATATGTCTCCCACAAAAAAGTATTTTCTGATAGATAAATCTGTCTCGCACAGAAATACCTACGAAGTTTTTATTCCGTCTTTTGATAAATAAAGGTGAACAGGAACCAATTGATAATCCGGTCTTATATTCCCGAAGAACAGCCTAGAAATATCAATCACCTCACAATAACTTAACTACATGGTAGTAGAACAAGTTATTGTGGAATCACAAAGAATGAGATGACGATCTTTGTTATTAATTTTTATATCCTTCCTATCGGAGATAAATCTCGAGCCAATCTTAGAGAAGATAGTACTCAATACAACAGAACAAGTAAGATCAGTACACGCACCTACAGAGAAAATAGTTGGGTCTGTCTTCAGAATCCCAATGAAGTCTTTAAGTTGTTAACCTATAATGGTTTTAGGAAAAACCTAGGTTAAAGGATAATCGACTCTTGTACGCAACTAGTATACACAGGAGGTGTGGGGATTAGGTTTCCCAGTTTCTAGAGTTTTCCCTTATATAGTCTTCAAATCAGGGTTTGATAGCTTTGAAACAAAGCAATTAATATTCACCGTTACATGAAATCCTGATTTAAGATTCAAGCTAAGTTTGCTTAAAACCAAAGCAATATCTCTCCACCGTTAGATGATCTTAGCTTGTTACACACAAATGAAATATACCTTCATTTAGATACGGGTAATCGTACCTAAATGTGTATATTTAGTTGGCTCAACAATAGTTAACCAAAGTTAGACATATGAACATTTTTCTATTAAACACGTTCATCTAACACTTCTAGACCAAATGATAATCAAATGAATCTAATCGTGTTACTCATAGAGTTTTTCAATTGTTTATATTCTCATAGAAGTATACAAGACACAATTGAAACAAAATCGGATTGATTCAAGAGAATCAATTCATGAAGATTAAGCCACGGTTTGCAAATATTGCATTCCTTAATTTTTTTATATATATATATATTTGTTCATGAGTATGAAATCATACTTAACCTATTTTAAAACTTAAACCAACTTAGTTTGCAAACGAGTACGCAAACTTAAGTTCCGGACTTTGGTCTTGTCCGACGGTTCGCAAACCGGTGTGCATACTGTTGTCCCGGACCTAACTCAGGTAGAACCGTTTGCATACTGGTATGCATACTTGGTTCTCGTACTTTAACAGTTAAAACCGTTTGCATACTGGTATGCAAACTTGGTTTCCGGACCTGAATCATACCACAACAGTTTGCACACTGGTATGCATACTATGCTATATCCAGACAATGGTTAATTGTTCTAAACTCCCATTTCAATCATTGAAACATCCTTAGAAGATGATCATAGCTGTCTTACACAAACTATTAGCTTATAAGTAATTTTCAAGTGATCGAATGATCAATACGAAACATTCCGAGTTGACATCAAATGACTGTCTCACACAAATCATGTAAGATGTTTCAAGGAAATTATCACATGATCATCTTTTGACTCATTATTTACTTTCCAACAAATAAATTGTTTCCAACTAAACTCGTCAAGAATAATGATGAATGTAGATAAAGCAAAAATCTTTAAACACATATTCCGAGAAAGATATAAGCGAGTTAAACTCATCTCGAAATATCAAATGTGTATAATGTAAAAGTCTATATAGCTATACAACTTAGTCTCATTAGGAGATATAATATAATGGACTTCTGAGTTATAGATAAGTTTTAGTCTCCATATACATTTTATTGATGAAGTTCCTCCAAGCTCTCTGATCTTCGTCTTCAATCGATGAACGTTGTGAAGTCTAAAGCATAACTACACATTTTATCCTAGTCCGAGACATAAATATAAGTAGACTAGAAATCAAGACTTATAGTTTTGATCACCTAAACTTGACAAACAAGCTTGAGATAGCAACGCTTGCGAGTTCGACTGAGAAGTGCTCTAACAATATCCCACTTTGTCAATTTTATTGAAAAAACTATCAATACATATGGATTACAAAATAAATAAACTTTGTAGCTTCTCATCCAACATGCTTGATTTCCTTGGTTCTTCAACATTCCTTGAATTCTTCGTCACTCCAAGTACTCCAATGATTCTGAACGTGTTCAACTCAGCATCATTGTTGTTGAAGATCCATAGCTATATCAATACTCAACAAGATTGTTTTCGTATTGTTATACAAGGTCATAGTATTATTACACGCCATCAAAGTTCAGTTGTATCATAACTTTGACAATAATACTATGGTGATATCTATCACTCCCCTTTAGTCAATACTTCATCTCATAATGAAAACCACTCCCCCTTACATAATGATCCGTAAACCATATTGAAAATGCGGGGGTCTAACAACCACACCCAACAATTCGTTTGGCAATCTTAGAGGACTTACTCCAATATACTTTCTAGAGAATCAACTAGACAGTCAGACTCAATCTGGAGAAAAGTATATCAAAGAGTTTTATATCTCTAACTCTTAATTCAATCCACAATCAGCAAATAGAAATCTGCGAGCCCGATTGAATATAAGAGGAGTAAACTTGAACGGTACCAAAGACCAATGTTCAAGGATCAATCAATCTCAATCAACAACCAAAGGTTGGATTTCCTAATTGATCAATACAACGCACAACCTGTGATATTTCAATTATATAACAAAATATAATGCGGAAAAGAAATAACACAGACACCAGAATTTTGTTATGGAGGAAACCGCAAATACAGAAAAACCCCGGGACCTAGTCCAGTTTGAACACCACACTGTATTAAGCCGCTACAGACACTAGCCTACTACCAATTAACTTCGGACTGGACTTAGTTGAACCCTAATCAATCTCACACTGATTCAAGGTACAGTTGCGCTCCCTACATCTCTGATACCAGCAGGATACTACGCACTTGATTCCCTTAGCTGATCTCACTCATAACTAATAGTTGCTACGACCTAAAGTCGAAGACTTGATAAACAAATCTATCACACACAGAAAAGTGTATAAAATGAATAAATTTGTTTCCCACAGAAATACCCAAGAGTTTTTGTTCCGTCTTTTGATAAATCAAGGTGAAAAGGAACCAATTGATAAACCGGACTTATATTCCCAAAGAACAGACTAGTATTATCAATCACCTCACAATAATATAAATCATATGATGGAACTAGATATTGTGGAATCACAAAGGATAAGACGAAGATGTTTGTGATCACGTTTTATCTTGCCTATCATAGAAATTAATCTCGAGAAAATCTTAGAGAAGATAGTACTCAAACGATAGAATCGGGCAAGATCAGAACACGCAACTACAAGAGAAATAGTTGGGTCTGGCTTCACAATCCCAATGAAGTCTTTCAAGTCGTTAACCTATAAGGTTTAGGAATACCTAAGGTTAAAGGACAATCGACTCTAGCTTATACAACTAGTAACACACAGGAGGTGTAAGGATTAGATTTCCCAGTTGCTAGAGTTCTCCTTTACATAGTTTTCAAATCAGGGTTTGCAATCTAAGTTACCTTGGTAACAAAGCATTCATTATTCACCGTTAGATGAAAAACTGATTCAACCAAGCTAATATCTTTCAATCGTTAGATCGAACTTAGCTTATTACACACAAATGAAATGTACCTTAGGTTTATGAACCATACCTAAACGTATACACCATGTTGACTCACAATAGTTAACCGAAGTTAGCCATATGAATAACTCTCATATCAACCATATTCATCTTAACCATAATTAACTAGTTCAAATGACTTAAATGAAACTAGTTAAAGAGTTGTTCAATTGTTATATTCTCATCATAGAAGTATATAAGAACATAATTGAAACAAAATCGGTTTGATTCACTCGAATCAATACATGAACATTATAGCCACGGTTTGCAAAGATTGCATTCCTTATTATATAAATATTTAATTTCATGTACACAACCGATTTTAGAAAGTAACCCACCCAAGTATGCAAACAGGTACGCATACTTAAGTAGCCGGACCAAGTTTGGGTAACACCAGTACGCGAATGGGTGCGTATACTATTGTTTGATGGTGAAAACTGTTTCTGCTGATTTTAGTAAATTTGGGTGTGTGTGGATGAGAAACGAATCTAAACCCTAAACAAATGCACTGCATGGGAGTGCTTTTGATTCGATAGATCAATCTATAAAATTCTGGCCTAAACCAAGAAATGGTCATTCCAGACTTGCTTCGGTCACAAAGTGAAGGATATGGGGTTGATCTTAGGGAGGGAAGCTAAGAAGGTGTTGATATTATGAAGGTGTTGTCCGTTTATGACTTGTATCAGAATGATGAACTGGCTTGCACAATGAACTGGCTTGCATAATAATCCAAGCCGTCTGACCAAGCTGGAAAAGTTGAACGTACGAGATGATTTACGGCACATATTTCCTGCGTTGATGGATTTTAGGGGTTTTTTAGAGGTGCGCAAACATCCCCTCTTTGGATTGATGGAATTAAAACATGGGAGCTAATTTTGGTGGGACCGACCAGGCATGCATGGAGACATCCCCCGGGCGTGCATGACTACATCTCTCGGTCCCACAAATATTCGATCTAGGACACTCAATTTGACCGGCAAAGATGAGTGGTCATGATCGATTTGCGACAGAAATTCATTGCCGCAAAGGGTTTAAAAGCCGTGTGGCATGCCACTTTTGGGCGTGCGTTTTGAGGCGCCGGGCCCTAATCTGCATAGGCCGGCGGATCACACGCAATGGTGGGCCCACGGTTATGACGTTGATATCCTTGGGATCTCTTGAGTCTATATCTACACCCTACGTTTAGGCTGGCGAAGATGAACGGTCACGATCGAACTACGACAGATATGCATTGCCGTAAACCCTAATTAGGGTTTTGAATCAGTCACGCACACGTGACTTTGGCCAAGCGGTTTGGCACGCCGTGATCCTCCTTTGAAGAGGTCGATCACGTGGGGCCCATGTTGGGATGATGATGAACGCATGTGCATCTTCCTGATGGTCCTAAATGCGATCTAAGCCATCCAAATAGGATGGCTAAGTTGGATGGTTGTGATCGATTTAATACACTAGTGGAATTCCGCGACCCTTAGAAGCATCACACATTCCATGGTTTGAGCAATCGTCGCATTGCTCCATGGCCTCGCCGTGAGAAAACCGATCGGGTGAAGGAGGAGTGGGCCCGCCAACGTGTGAGTTAGTGCTTCCCTGATCATTCATGGGATGATCTAATCCTTCCAACTAGGATGGTGCAGTTGGACGGTTGCGATAGTTTTAAGACTGCCCTGAACAGTCTATGCTCGTCGAGCTTCGTTTCTAAGCGATTGAGCACTCTATAGGTTTGCCGCATGCAAGTCGATCGACTAGGGTACTATTGGGCCCACCAATAATCATGTTAGCACTTCCTTAACCGTTCGTAGGAGGATCCAAGACGTCCAACCATGCTGTAAAAGTTGGACGTTTGTGATGCTTCTGAGACTGTTTTGGACAGTCTAGCTCGTTCAAGCTTCTTTTAACAGCGTGATCACTCTGTTTAGGGTTGGCGTTTGTCAACGTTGGAATGTGTTTAAATAAATTCCAATTGGTTGGGACACTAATAGGCCCACCAGCGGTCAATGCAGTGATTACCTAGTTCTGCCAGGGGTGGTATGGGTTTGCTAAAACATGCGGTCAAATTGTGTGGCCGTGATTGTTTCTGAGACTGATATTAACAGTCTAGATTTTCCTTAAGGAATTCAAGCATGATCGAGCCAACTTAAAAGTGCGCCGATACAAGATTCTCTTTGTCAGAGAGTGATGCAGCCTTTGTGAGTACTTTCATGCAGACTTCAATACTGATACTTCAGGAGATTCATGCTACTCTGCTGAGAGTGAACATTAATCGTCATGTCATGCCAACATTGAGGGTTCTCTTGCGGAACATGGCGTAGTAAAATACAAGGCACACATAATGCTACTAGGAAAATTCATAGAATATTCGGGATTGTTGCACCATTCTGAATGAATTCCATACATATTGAATTGCTCAATGAGTGGAGAGGTTTTTGTACTCATCACTTCTTAAATGGATTTATACCCTTGTAGAGCGTCAGCGTATTAAATACAGGGTTTTACAATTTTAGCCCTATTCGAAAAACCACCATCAACATTAAGTCCCATGCTTAGCACTTAACAGTAACAATGTTGCGGGGTAAGCAATGGATGTTGACGGTTAAATATAAAACTTATGAGGCAAGATAGACAAATGTTACCAGGATAGAAGCCGGCTAGGTCTTTGAGAAAGATACGCTTAACTAAGTATCAAGGCTTGCAGTGATCGTCCTCCTATCATACGTCAATTGCCTCCAGGTAGATTTCGAAATTTGCTAAACTCCATTGCACTCGATTGCGAGAGGCCTTGACTTAAGTTGATTGGAGTCCGGACTGCTGAGTCGAAACGAAAATCTTATTTAAACTCCTGAACATTGAATGGAATGGAATTGCATTCATTCTGACCCTTTATCTCATAGGCTCATTCTTGCCCTTCTTAATGCGGTGGTGAAATACTTGGAGCGCTTGTATCGAAAAAATCTTCCAGAGCCTTTGAGTGAATTAAACGAGCTGAGAGGCATTCTGTTGCCGACGTGCTTCTATCAAGTCTTCAAGGACTTTTTTCTAAACGACATCCTTTGAACCATCCTGTGAATATTGGATGGTTTTATGGAATGGGATGCGATGAGAAGTCCCCAGTTACAATTCATATTCGATGGCGTGGCTGGATACATGAAACTATCTCCGATATGTACTTTTGGAGTCTTTAATGCACATGTACGGCTTCATGTTGAGAATTTTCTGCGTCTCGTAAAGCTTCAACAGTGATGATGTTGATATTAGAAATGAACCGCTTGAGGGACGTGAAGGCATCCTGGCAGTCCCCAGGTGTAATTATCCCGAGCTTATTTTCTCTTGAAAGACGTACTTCCATTGCATTTGCTGGTAAGGTGTTGGAGTGTCTTCAACCTCTGAAGAGAGCGCTGAGCGTCTCTAGAGGAGAATGCTGAAGCAGCTTCGAGAGAGAACGTTTGAAGCGGCTTCTTCTGTAGATAGCATTGAAACCGCTTCAGGAGAGAGCGTGCGTTGAAACGGCTTCTGGAGCGTGCGTTGAAGCGGCTTCTGGAGCGTGCGTTGAAGCGGCTTCTGGAGCGTGCGTTTAAGCGGCTTCTTTGGAGAGAGTGTTGAAGCGGCTTCAGGAGAGAGCGTTGAAGCGGCTTCAGGAGAGAGCGCTGAAGCACCTTCTTATGGAAAGAGCGTTGAAATGGCTTCAAGAGAGAGCGTTGAAGAACCTTCTTATAGAGAGAGCGCTGAAACAGCTTCAGGAGAGAGCATGTGTTGAAGCGGCTTCTAGAGCGTGCTTTGAAGCGGCTTCAGGAGAGAGCGTGCGTTGAAGCGGCTTCTTCTTCAGTTTGATTTTCCCTTGCAAATTACATTCTTCTTGATTGACCGTCTCTCTTGTGTTAAAGAAATCCTTGAAAGGAATTTCATGCCGAGTCTCAGTTCCCAAGCGTGAGTTACATGGCTCTATCTTGTATGGTCGGTGGGTTTACCATAATAAAGATATCACTATCTTGCCTCTGTACTGGTGATTCTATTACTTCTCCATGGGAAAGTAAAATATGCAGAAGTTCAGATTACCTCTGTCCGTAGTGGTTGTTGCCATGGTGAAGCTCTGGCGAGCAACAACGATTCTTGGCAGCAGCTATGATCAGAAGAGACTGGCAGGGAGAGGTATGGTAGCTACTTGCACGAACTTGGAAGTCTTCTTATATGAGCTTTCAACTTGATAGATGCTGTCATGTTGGGTCTCTGAAGAAATAATTTGGGAGAGAGTCGGAGTTGAACCCAATGTTGATGAGGATAGTACGAGTTGCTGATCATGAGGCCGTATTTGCGTCTACGTTGCATTTCATAGACATCTAGGCATATCGCTGGTCTTTAAACAACACATCTTCTCCCTCGAATACGTATACGTATTTGGGTATCTTGGAATCATAATGACAACAGGCTTGCGTTTCTCCAAATTCAGCATCTTTGAGATGGGTAGTGCTAAGCAGTCTCCAGCGACGCTATTTGCCTTTATCATCTTTGGATCGTGTCTTTGAGGAGTAGAGAAATCCCCTCATGCGAACGACTTAACTAATAGGTTCTGCCAATATGATGAATCTCTTGACATGGAGAGTCTGTGTGTACCTCTTAAGTTCCAGGCGCAACCTCCTTTGGTGACGCAACTACTTCTTCTACGGGAGACGAAATTCCGAAAGCGTCCCTCATAGATGTTGTTGTCGTCGAGCCAAATATGAAATATCTTGGACGTTGTTTTATCATTATGGTAGTCGTGCATGTGGTACTGGAGTTGAAGTGGGCGATTTTGGACGCGTAGGATGTTGTATCTCGGTGGTTTTTATCTTGCTGCTTCAGTGAAACCGCTTACAGAAGGTTGAAGGTTGTATTGCATGTTGGTCCAACGTGTCGAAGAAGCTTTATCCTCCATTCATGTCATGAGCAGCGTGACTGGGTGCATTGAGGAGGTGGTTTCAAACTGGGAGTTCCACTGAGATGTGTTTATAAAGTTTGAATTCAATGCTTCTTGGTTCTATGAAGGGTTTTATAAAATCCAGAAGCTGCAAGATGAAACAAATGAAGTTCCCTCCGTGAACTTCATTGCTCGGCAAGAGGAGGATATCGAGAGGCTATCCTTGGAATTAAAGCTGAAGCAGACTGTTCTCCGCGAAAATGAAAGGCGCTCTTTCCAAAAAGAATGAGTTGTTGCTGAAAGACTTCCCTTGAATACTTGCGCATTTTCTTTTATATTTCCCTTTTAGGTGTCTTGAGTGATGTAAGGAATTCCTTTCACAATTTGATTTTCTGGTTCTTGAACTAGTAGGTGATTGAATTTTTGAATTGGTTTATTTTTGAGATGATTTTATGAATGACTTTCTGAAAGGAAATATGTTTGAATCGGCTGAAATCCGACATTTTGGTTTTGAATTCGATCATTCTAAGTATCTCGTAAAAATTGCAAATATTGCATAAAAAGGGAAACATGTAAAAGGAAGATAATGTGGTGTCTAAGAACAACTGCATCGTTGAATTCCTTCATCGATGTGGGACGCATGCGTCAAGTCCCCAACAGGCTTTTAAAATGTAAAATTGTTTAACGAAACTTACGTGTTCACAAGATCTCGGTTGAATGATGATTGAATTCTCCAAGGGTGATCGTTTCGAATCCAAGTCGTTATGGCGCGCCTCGAGAAACCCGTAGTTGGTTCTATCACTTCGATGAAACTGCGCACGTTAATCTTCGGAGAAAGGTGGTAACTCTCCTGAGTTAATCTTCCTTTGGAGAATATGCTTCAGGCCGTTGTATTCACTGGTAAAGCGATGAATGAATCTGCAGCAGTCGCATTACCTTGGGTCCGTCATCTCTTGATCATTTGGATGTTCGTTGTTTCGCTGAAACATTCTTGAGTGATTCGCCCAAACTGCGGATTCTTTCTTGACATGATGACGCGGGCATCGTTATCTTCTTGAGGTTGTTCTCTTGAGGTGTCGGCTTCAACAGACCCGAAGATGTCCCGGACTCGCTCTTATCCGTGTTGACATAATAGGCGAACCCTTTATGATGATTTGAAGATGTGTCAAGCCTCCTTTGTTATTGTAGATGTACAAATTCCCGGAATTACACCATATTCTGGATCTACGTGTTTTGTTGATGAAGTGATAGAGGATACTCCTGATATTAAATTGGTAGCAGTGGTGAAATAGAGATAGACCTTTTCTTTTGTGACCTCTGCAGGTGTCTTCCCAAGACTCCACTGGTGTTGAATTTTTTTTCGACTATCTCCATACTAAAACAATGGCTAGGCGAATCTTCACTTCGTCTTTCTGGGTATGGACCCTTTGAGGCATTTCTGGCTTACTCCATACAACACTTGTGGTGTTGTAGAAAAGGTGATTGCTCCATCCGGATCTCGAGAGAAGCCGTTGCGTTCTTATAAGTAGTAGCTGCGTCTTGTGTCTCCACGCGGCTTTCTGGTCCTTTCATCCGGGAGATTTACTGGTGCTCAGCTATCCAAGGTATTTCCAGTAGCATTGCTTGAAAAAGCATTTTTTTGAAGCTTCTTAGTGAATGGAACACTGAAATTGAAATTGGTTGTTGAACCTAAATTGAATCTAATGATTGAATTGAATCTAAGATCTACCCTTTTGAAATTGACAAAACTGGAATGAATCTTGAGAAACTGATTTTGCAACCGAGAGATCAATCTCCCACTGTGGTCGCCAATTGTTTGAGAGTGAAAACTGTTTCTGCTGATTTTGGTAAATTTGGGTGTGTGTGGATGAGAAACGAATCTAAACCCTAAACAAATGCACTGCACAGGAGTGCTTTTGATTCGAGAGATCAATCTATACAATTATGGCCTAAACCAAGAAATGGTCGTTCCAGACTTGCTTCGGTCACAAAGTGAAAGAGATGAGGTTGATCTTAGGGAGGGAAGCGAAGAAGGTGTTGAGCCTATGAAGGTGTTGGCTGTTTATGACTTGTATCAGAATGATGAACTGGCTTGCACAATGAAAGCTATCAGTTCTGGGTGTTTTTTGGACACTGATGACAACACTTGGTTTTTTCTCTGTCGTGTTAAAATAGGTTGAAGAACCTATTTATACAAGTCATTTGAGCGCAATCCTCATCTCGTAGGAAGTGGAGGAAGTTGATTGATGGAGTAGTGGGGTCGTGTAGGTGATTGTCACACGATCACACCTTTTCTCACTTCCCTCATCATCGTTAACCGTCCATGCCTCCTGACACATTCTCTTAATGGGCGCGTTGCACACCGCACGTTGTAAACCACCAGACCAATACCCTAGTAAGTATCCCCCAGTTTGTGACATGTTTGATGTCTTGAATGAGTGGGTCGAGTCATGGGACCCGCCGCAGGAAATAGCATATGGTGTTATTAGGTTAAATAACTAAGTTATTTAAGGAGTTGATATTCATGAAAATCGTGCATGCTCGATGCATGTAATGCATCGTTTTAAAGCAAGCAGCTCAAAACAATCGATATGCATAAAGCATCGTTATTTTAAATCTTGATCGAGTAAGTCGTGGATTAAGCGTCTTAAAATGACAGCACGTCCAACCATCTTCGAGTGATCGTTTGGAGGCCGCGTAGGCGGGCCACTATCTGGTCGATCACTCCCTGTGGCAGAGTGGCGGACGGTAATCATTGAGGCGCTTCATTGATCGCCTAACTTTTAATCCAAGCCGTCTGAGCAAGCTGGCAAAGTTGGACGGACGAGATGATTTACGACACATATTTGCTGCCGTTGATGGATTTTAGGGTTTTTTTAGAGGTGCGCAAACATCCCCTCTTTGGCTTGATCGAATTCAACCATGAGTGCTAATTTTGGTGGGACCGACCGGGCATACGTGGAGACAGCCCGCTGGCGTGCATGCCTATATCTCTTGGTCCCACAAAGATTCGATCTAGGTCACTCAATTAGACCGGCAAAGATGAGTGGTCGTGATCGATTTGCGACAGAATTCATTGCCGCAAAGGGTTTAAAAGTTGTATGGCATGCCACTTTTGGGCGTGCGTTTTGAGGTGTCGGGCCCTAATTTGCATAGGTCGGCCGATCACAGCAAAGGTGGTCCCACGGTGATCACGTTGACATCCTTGGGACCTCTTGAGTTTATATATACACCCTCCGTTTAGGCTGGCGAAGATGGACGGTCATGATCGAACTACAACAGATGTGCATTGCCGCAAACCCTAATTAGGGTTTTGAATCAGTCACTCACACATGACTTTGGCCAATCGGTTTGGCACGCCGTGATCCTCCTTTGAAGAGGTCGATTACGTGGGGCCCATGTTGGGATGATGATGAACGCATGTGCATCTTCCTGATGGTCCTAAATGCGATCTAAGCCATCCAAATAGGATGGCTAAGTTGGATGGTTGTGATCGATTTAATACACTAGTGGAATTCCGCGACCCTTAGAAGCATCACGCATTCCATGGTTTGAGAAATCCTTTCATTGCACCATGGCCTCGCCGTGAGAAAACCGATCGGGTGAAGGAGGAGTGGGCCCGCCACCATGTGCGTTAGCGCTTCCCTGATCATTAATGGGATGATCTAATCCGTCTAACTAGGATGGAGAAGTTGGACGGTTATGATAGTTTTAAGACTGCCCTGAACAGTCTATGCTCGTCGAGCTTCGTTTTTATGCAACGCAAACGCCCATATTTGGGTAAGCGATTGAACGCTCTATAGGTTTGCCGCATGCAAGTCGATCGACTAGGGCACTAGTGGGCCCGCCAATGATCATGTTAGCACTTCCTTAACCGTTACTAGGAGGATCCAAGCCGTCCAACCAGGCTGGCAAAGCTGGACGTTTGTGATGCTTATGAGACTGTTTTGGACAGTCTAGCTCGTTCGAGCTTCTTTTAACAGCGTGATCACCCTGTTTAGGGTTGGCGTTTGTCAACGCTGGAATGTGTTTAAATAAAGTCCAATTGGTTGGGACACTAATAGTCCCACCGGCGGTCAATGCGGTGATTACCTAGTTCTGCCAGGGGTGGTCCGAGTTTGCTAAAACATGCGGTCAAATTGTGTGGCCGTGATTGTTTCTGAGACTGATATTAACAGTCTAAATTTTCCATAAGGAATTCAAGCGTGATCGAGCCAACTTAAAAGTGCGCCGATACGAGATTCTCTTTGTCAGAGAGTGATGCAGCCTATGTGAGTACTTTCATGCAGACTTCAATACTGACACTTCGGGAGATTCATGCTACTCTGCTGAAAGTGAACATTAATCGTCATGTCATGCCAACATTGAGGGTTCTCTTCCGGAACATAGCGTAGGAAAATACAAGGCACACAATGCACTAAATGGATAATGCTACTAGGAAAATTCATAGAATATTCGGGATTGTTGCACCATTCGGAATGAATTCCATACATATTGAATTGCTCAATGAGTGGAGAGGTTTTTTGCACTCATCACTTCTAAAGTGTCTTTATACCCTTGCAGGGCGTCAACGCATTAAATACAGGGTTTTACAATATTATCCATATTCGAAAAACCACCATCAACAACTATTTACATTTCCAAACTCTAGCAGAATTTCACGGAGGTGAACTTTCCGCCAGTATGCGTACGGGTCCGCATACATTCTCAGACATCAGCAACCGCCATTACGCGTACAGGTACGCATACTTCAGGCTCCCGGTTTTGGACTTGCACACTAATGTGATTAACACACTATGTTTATATCCAAACATGGTTACTTTATTCTAAACTCTTTATTTCAATCATTGAAACTTTCTTAGAGGATGACAATAGTCATTTTCACAATACTATTAACATCAAAGAAATTTTCAAGTTATTGAAATTATCATAATGAAACATTCCAAGATTACACCAAAATGATTGTATCACACAAACCATGTAAGATGTTACTCGAAAATTTTCATATGATCATATTCGGACTTTCATAAGATGAACTTGGCCGAAGCGAAAGCTTGCCAACACATATTCCGAGAAATATGTAAGCGAGTTAAACTCAGCTCGAAGTCTCAAATGTGTATAATAGAAAATATATTGTAACACGACTTATGTCTCAATTTAGGAGATAGAGTAGAAATAGACTTTCCAAGTGATAGATGAGTTTCAGTCTCACATATCTTTTGTTGATGAAGTTCCACAATCTCCCCTTAGTAGTTCTTCGTCTTCAAATGATGAACAACATGAAAGCTAAAGCTCAACTACACAATCTATGTCCTAGTCCGAGACATCTAAATAGGCTAGAAATCAAGACTTACAGTTTTGATCACTAACATTTACAAACATGCTTGAGATAGCAACACATGCGAGTTCGACCGAGCAATTCTCTAACAATCTCCCCCTTTGTCAATTTTAATGACAAAACTATAAATATATATGGATTACAAAATAAATAAAAACTTTGTAGCTTCTCATCCAAATGTTTGATCTCCTTGGCATCTTCAACACGACTCAAAATATTCGTCACTTCCAAGTACTCCATGATTCTAAACGTGTTCAACTCAGCATCATAGTTGTTGAAGATCCGTAGCGATAACAATGAGAAAACAAGTGCTCTCGATCATTGTTATACAGTGTCATAGTATTATTACATAGAATCAAAGTTCAATTGCATCACAACTTTGACAACAATACCGTGGTGATATTTATCACTTCCCATTAGTCAACACATCACCTCAATATGAAAACCACTCCCCCTTACATAATGATCCGTAAACCATATGTATTTGTAGTATGAAAATACACATTAATTCTCCCCCATTTTGTCAATATAAATTGTCAAAGGTAAGAAAACTAGTGGGATCCTCATGAAATTTCCATAGAGATTCTTCATGACCAAAAGAGAACAACATACCAACAAATTAAGATGCAATCATAAATCCTAAACTAAATGCATTCATCAAGGAGTTTGTAAAGATACAAGATAACCCCTATAATATTCCACAGACGCACTCCCCACAAAAATATGGCGATTAAGTACCAGTTCAAAGAGAACTCTCCCCCGTAAAATGTCATTCCCGAAATAACAACAAAGGCGGCCTTGCTTTTATAAGAAAAGAAGGATTTCTTTGGATATAACCAAATCACATGAAAATATGAATTTGTATCCAAAAATCTCAATTGAATCAATTACAAAAATGATCAACTCAATTGCTCATGCTCAACATAAGAAAACTTACGTAGCAACACAGTAAATACACAAAGATGTGGATCCGGGAAGATCAATACTGCGTAATAAACAAGGATTCAATCTATTTTCATCACTATTTTCACAATGACATATAATAGACATAATCCTTGTAAACAAAAGTTCATCCTTTCTTCCATCAATATTTGCATAATGACATAAAAGGCATAACTTTTGTATTGTCAAAAGTTCATTCTATCTTTTATGAATACATTCATACCGACATATAATAGAGATAACTTTTGAACAAGTATGGGACAGTAAAGGTCCATGGATGTAAACAACATATCCCATAACAATTTACAATATATAAAATCATAAAGATTAAAATTGCAAACATCATATTCCAAATAACTTAGAATTTAAATCAATAAATCTAAAAACATTGAAGATGAAAATGTTTGGAACTAGCTATGTGTAATCACAATAATGGCTATTCCAAACCCCAGTAATCCTTCTAAACAAAAACAAGAATAAAATTTATCATAAGAAGTTTCCTAGACATTAAGACCTCTAAAAAATTCTTTATCGTCCCCGAACTCCTTGTCGTCAACAACCATAGGAACATATGGTTCGTGAATATATGAGTCAATTCCAACAAACCTTCTAGGCTGATGATTTCAAACCAGGGCCTTCTGAATTTCAAGAGTTATAATAACAATAGCCTTTATTTGCTGAATCTCCTTTCTTATTTCTTTCAACTCTTCGAGAACACCAGAAAACTTATGAGAATTTGAAGGAACATCTCTTGGCTTCCTCACATTCCTTATTTTTCTTTTCAAAGTTGGAGGTAACGGAGATTTCTCTTTTTCCTTCATAATTTATGGCTGAACAATCATATTAACATCTTTTTCATCAAAAGACATGATGCCTGGAGTATCCATAAGAGTACGGGTTTGTGAGGAGAAATCACAATTTAAACTCAACAAGTAGTCTTAGGGTAGAAAGAGTTTCTAGAAGGAAAAATGAATGTAGGGTTACATAACCTTTAAACAGGTTCGTACGCGCGCAACTCACCACCCTAAAAAGATTAGAATTATCGAGAATAACCCTCCTTTATTGATTAACAGGGAATTCCAATTTTCCAAAGCACAGCAAAACTAAAAAAAGAAAAGAGAAAAAAAAAACTTTTCCTAAAGCCTGAGGTGTGCACAATCTTGTCTCTTTTGAACAAGCTCATGAGATAAGATACACTAAACAACACAATCAAGTTGTGCTGCGGTGAACAACAATCTGTCCACCATATCCCTTTTTGAAGGAATTCATTGAACTCTGTCTATCAAAATGTTTAGACCATACTTTATTTTTTAATGGTCTTATCTTATCGTTGGAAAACAACTTCTTCGAAGAAGTCAAAATATTACATACCTCGGCAGTTTTTTGAGCGAGTTTAAGCTTGTTTGCTAGTCGATTTGCTCTTCATTGAAGTTTTTTAACATATCTCATCATGTGCTTGTACTTAAAACACTTTGAAATTTCATGACCCTTGAGTGAACAATAAGACTATGTCAATGCATATGATGATTCAGACGCCTGGAACCTGAAAAATCAGATAGAGAGTTCCAACAAAAAGGTCAATTTTTTCTTCCAGATTGGTTGAGTCTTCTTCTGAAATAATATCAAGATTGATGTATATATTGTTACAATTATCAAAATCAATATTTTCACAAAGAAGTGCTGTTGATGGTGGTTTTTAGTTCAGGGCTAAATTTGTAAAAATCTATCTACCTGACCCGACATCAGATGTAGTAGACATTTATATGTCTATATTCCGCAGGGAATTTGGAGAATATATCAAAATCTGATGAGTACTTATGTCTCTCTTCATATTATATTGAAATTCAAGCTCCTAGATGAATTGTCCACTAGTATAGAGCCTAATGAGTGTACAAGATCCTAGTTTCATTATTTACAAATGTCGGAGCCTGCTGAGTACTTTTCTTGTGCTTATGTTCCATGGAAAAACCCTTAATATTGGTATGGCATGACGGATTTGTGTTCACTCGCAGCAGAGTAGCACGGATCTCCAAGTACCAAGGTTAAGGCCCTTGCACAAAATACTCAGTCAGAAAGCAAAGAATAAACAGAGCCGCGGAGTAGGATCAACAACGAGGGAAGCGTGGCCATGCCATAAGCTAGATGGCGCCATTTGGCCACGCCCCATGCTACCCAACCGTCCCTTATTCCTTTATCGACCAATCAGGTCGCATTAAACCTGCCACACTCCCATGAGTGGTGGCTGGGCCCATACTTGTCGGTCTTATTCCCCATCGACCAATCAGGTCGCATTAAACCCCCACGCGCACCAAAAGGGTAGCCACTCCCATGCTTGGCCGGCTCCCTACTTTCATTGACCAATCAGGTTGCTCTAAACCTGCCATAGCCTTAAAAGAGGTGGAAATTGTGTCAAGAGTTTATCATACTAAGTTGGCTTCCCAAAACCATGCCAACACGCTAACGACATTCCAAACATGCCAAACACTCATTCCATGCGCACATGCCAAACGGCATGCCAAAATCATGCCAATCGCACACACCAAATAGGCATTCCAAGTGCACATGCCAAACGCGCCTCTTACCGCGATAGCATGCCAAAACTTGCCAACCCACTCTCCGTGCGTGACCATCTTCACAAAGGACTTCAAGTTGGATCGCATGAACCTTAGGCACGGCCATGCTCTAGTGGCGGTGGATGAAACCCTAATTTCTAATCGTGGCCCAAAACTATGCCACCTTGGGCCTGCAACGTGCCGCAAGCTGTATGGACTTAGGAAACCCTAAAAAAGGCGTCGTACCATGGCCACTCGTGGAAATATTTGTTCCAGTGGCCGTTTCTACATGGTGGCCTGCCTATGGCTCCTCCGGCATGACACTGGCATCGTTTGTATAAAATGTCATGTTGCGGCCACCTACCGCATGCTACATGCCATATATGTTAATTAGGGTTTCGACATGCCAAACCCTAATTTAGGCAAAGTTACCACGCCAACCGAGCCAAACAATATTCCACAGAACATGGGGATCAATGTGGCCATTAAAACTGATGTTCCCACACCACGTTTGAGTCTAACACCAACGTGCCAAAATTTTAGTGGCCATGCGTACGCCAGGCGGCACTTACACCATCGTGACGCTGGCATGCACAAATTATGCCAGCCTCTCCGCCACGCCACTGGCATGCACGAGGTATGCCGGTCATGTCGCAATGCCACTGACATGGGCTGAAGGCGCCACTGTACCATTATCAGGCGCCAACAGAAGGTAGCCATAATAAACGGCTACGATTCCTCATGAGATGCAATTTCAGCCATCTAAGTTTGCCACCGAACTGACAGACTTGTGGCAACTTTTAGAAGACCAGCCGCCTAAATCCATTGGCCACAGCTATGCCAGGCGCCACTTGCACCACCGTGCCACTGGCATGCTGATAGACACATTTTTGTGTCTAATTTGTCTCGATTCTATATATTGATAGTTCTCATTTTTGTACTTATTATGGTGTTTTATGTGTGTGTAGGTATTTTTGGCCAATAAATATTTTTGGAAAAATCAGCTCGAAAAGTTGTCTAAAAGCGCCCGGAGGACACTTGTTATTCGGACTCTCAACATGGATAAGGGGCACCCTCAGGACACCCCAAGGAAGCTGCTAAAGGCTCCCCTACTCTGGATAGGGGGCGCCTCTTCTTCTTCACAATTCGAATCGGAATTCGGCGGGAAAAACGGCAGCAGTCGTGAAGGTTTGGAATTGGATTTCGCAAGGGATTCGACCAGATTCGATTGCAGATATTTGTTGGGCTGGGCTTTCTGGATCACAACAGGGATGGTAGATTGATTGGACTCAACCAATTGAGGCTGGATAAGCCGCGAAAAGAAAACAGAGGAGGAAGAAGTTTTCGGGGTCTGTTGAGATTATATTGGGCAGTTACGGGTGATTTGAGGGAAGATAACCCTTCCTGAGATTCGTATCAATCTAATAGAGGAACTGGAATGACCTGTATAGCTCAAAAAACGCGTAGAGAAGAGTTTGGAAAGTGGAGAAGTCCGAGACTTTCTGCCAAAGAAAAGAGAGAATCAAATCGAGTATTAGGGTTCCTGTTGGCTATAAAAAGGTTGCTTCAAGTCACAGAGAGGATCGAGAGTTCGGGGGTGAAGCAGAGGAGACGTCGGAGCTGCAGGAGAAGTTACAGAGTATCTTCTCTACTGGTGAAGAAGAAGACGAGCTGAAGAACATAGGACCCAGTTGGACAGTCGCAGAAACCGTGACCTATACTTTCAAACTCAATAGCTTTGTAACAATTTTTTCAACAATTATTCTGAGTTCGCAACAGTTTTGTTAGGATTCTTTGTAACAGTGGGTTCTGTAACAATTATAACTGTTACAAACACACTACTTTATACCTCTTCTTCAATAAAACACCTTTTTGATCTATGGATTATTATTTTGAGCGTCTTTTTGACATGAGGAGATAAACCCCAACACTGGGATGATGGAGGAATCCCTATTTCACAATCACTTGGTAACTATAATTGATTCTTTATGACTTTTGCACTTGTTTTAATCGATTTATGATTTTTCTTGATTAGTTGTGATTTTGTTTGATGTCTCATGCTGGGTTTTAGGAACTTTTGATGCGTCATGCTTGTGATTTACATCTAATGCTTTATAAAATCTACTTTTGGCAAAGAAAAGAGTCAACAAAAGAGCTAGAATTGTTATGAGTCATCATATGAACCAATTGAATGTGATTAGTGGTGAAATCCTAAGTCTCAGTACCTCTCGATAATCGTGACAACCTTGTGAATATATTTTTAGTATTTTATATTCTTAGTTCTTAAATCAAACCTTTACACAATCCGAGTTGAACGAACTTTACTACCACTTTCAAAGCTACATCAATTTTTGGCGCCGCCAACGCGGAATTGTATTAGGTTTTAGGTTTTAGATTTATTTTATTTCTTTTAGAATTTTTGTTTTCTTTTACGCTTTTGGTATTTTTCGATTCTTTTCAGATTGGAGCGAAGCTACAAGGAAAGAAAAAAGTACTATAAAAGGAAAGCATCGCCAAAGAAGGAAAGAAAAGAGGAATCCGAAAGGAGTGAAGAAGAATATTTTGTATATAGTTATTTTGTTTTATTTTTAGAAACTGTAAATAGGGTTTTAGTTTTTGTAATTTTTCTTTTTATTTTTGGACACTTTTTGGACTTTATTTTTGGACTGGATATTATTTTTAAACCCTACGGAAGGGTTGGTTTAAATAAAAACTGTGTGCAGGGAATGACGGTGATTACGATATCGTCTCGTCCCCTCGGGTTCGTACATGAAATAGGATTCGTGGCCCGAGTCGACTTCAGCGGTTCTTCGCCCGTCTGGTACGGGAGGTAAGTTTTTCGAAACACCCGCGAATCCCCTGTCAGCGGGTTTACTGTATTCCTTCGTTTGCATATATGCTGAGGACTTGAAAACGGCTGCTTTAATTTCCTAGTAAAGGGAAAGGACTGGCCATACAAGATAAGGGTTCGGATTTCATCACCGTTCTCTTCTTGCCCGCCTTAGGAAAACGAAACCAAACGCGAACCTAAGCCTAAAATTTTGACTAGAACGAGACCAATATGGTAACGAGCTTAATAGGAAAGTCGTTCGAAAAATATTGGTTACTCTTTTGAGCATACTTCGAAGTTCATGATGGTTTCTGTGAGTTGAATGCGTAATTGCGCCGCCTTGTAACCGGTGAGGCCTTGGGTATCAAAGCTCCACTGAGCTTCCCTCGCCTCGATTCAACTTAATTTGACTCGGATTGATTCCAGAGGTGCTTGCTCATATTGTAACGAGTTCCTTTTCGAAAGAATAGAAGCTGGTCTAGAAACAATCTAAGTGGAACCATCATGCTTTTTGTTTGCTAGAAAATTAGGTTTGATTTGGTTGAGTTAGCCTTGTTTTGTGATTGCAAAGAATCCCAAATATCCCAATAGTGCCAGCAATGGCAACTTTGAAAGCTTTGTTGAACCCAACTAGGACTACTCGTCCTTCTTGTATCAGGTTAGTCGAAACTGAAGCAAATTATGAACTTAGGCCTGGGACCCTACAGATGCTCCCAATATTTTTAGGGAAAGAAAATGAAAACCCATACTTCCATGTTAGGGATGTTGAGGAAATTTGTAGTATCCTAAAGATTAGAGACCTTGATGATGATGCTTTGAAACTTAAGTTATTTCCTTTTTCCCTGAAAGATAAAGCCCAATCGTGGCTATATAGTTTGGCTTCCGGTTCAATAGAAACATATGAACAACTTACATCTGCCTTTTTGAACAAGTGTTTCCCTAGGCACAAAACATCGTCTATTAGGACGCAAATCTGCACATTTTCTCAACAGGAGGGAGAATCGTTATATAGGTATTTGGAAAGGTTCAATGACTTATTAGCCCAATGTCCTCATCATGGTTTAGAAAAGGTTAGGCTAGTTCAAATCCTTTATGAGGGTTTAGATTATTCGACAACAACCATGGTTGAGTCTCTATACACTGGTGGTTTTGAAAACCAAACTGTTGATGCGGCGATGGAATTTTTGAATGAAATCGCCGAAAAGACCCAGCAATGGGAATATTTTAGGGAACCCAAGAGAACAATTCTTCTAGGTAGAGGAAACGTTAATAGGGTAGAAGGAGGCTATGAATCAGATGCCAAAATTGCTGCTATAGCAAAAAGGTAGAAGCTTTAGAATTGGGTCACACTAGTGGTAGAGTAGAGCCTTTTTGGGAATGCCAGAATAATAAAGAGCAAGCCAATGCTCTCTATAATAACACTAGGTTTGATAACCGTCATAAGTTTGACCTATATTCAGAAACCTATAATCCTGGTTGGAGAAACCATCCGAACCTTTCATGGTCTAAGGACCAAGGTCAGTTTAGTAATTCTAATGTTCCCCCCAGGTTTTGGCTATACTAAGAATACTTCAGGATCAACTCAGTTTCAAAATCAGTCTGATAAGAAACTCTTAAGTCTAGAGGAAACTCTCACCTCGTTTATTCAAAATACTGAAAATATGCGTCAATTGCTTTCACAAAGCATAGAAGCTAGTAATAGGATATGACAAGAACATAGTCAGGCCATTTCTGAATTGAAAGACCAGGTTAGTTTGATCAATGAGTCTCTAAGAGAAAAAGGTAAGTTCCCTAGTCAACCGATACCAACCCTAGAGGAGTTAATGATGTAGGTGTAAAACCATTTAATCAAGTGAATTCTGTCACAACCCTTAGGAGTGGTAAAACGGTAGACAATAAGGTAGCCATGCCTAATAGTGGACATACTGTAGATCCACCTTCTAGTTCCCAGGATGAGCCCCAGAAGGAGCCACTAACTTAAGAAACCGATAAAATTTCTAGTGATGCCAATGTGGTTCCCGACAGGTCTCATTTTGTACCCAAAGCACCATATCCACAGTTGTTAGCTCCAACAAAGAGAGAGTCGACTTTCAACGAAATACTAGAGATATTTAAGCAGGTAAACATTAACATCCCTTTATTAGAAGCAATTAGGCAAATGCCTGCTTATGCCAAGTTCCTTAAGGACCTTTGTACACGAAAGCGTAAGCTTAATGTCCATAAGAAAGCCTTTTTAGCTGGTCAGGTAAGTTCAATCCTTCTGAACCAAACAGCCCCTAAGTATAAAGACCCTGGATGCCCCACCATATCTTGTGTGATCGGTAATTATTCAGTAGATAAGGCATTTCTTGACTTAGGAGCTAGTGTGAACTTACTTCCTTATCATGTATACAACCAGCTAGGTCTTGGTAAGTTGAAACCGACTAAAATGACATTGCAATTAGCTGATAGGTCTGTCAAAATACCTCGTGGTGTCATAGAGGATGTTCTGATTGAGGTTGATAAATTTATTTATCCAGTGGATTTCGTTGTTCTAGATACTCAGCCTGTTCAGGATCCTAGTACTCAAATACCGGTGATTTTAGGTCGCCCATTTTTAGCCACAGCTAACGCTGTCATCAACTGTAGGACCGCACTTATGAACATATCCTTTGGTAATATGACCACTGAACTAAATGTCCTTAATGTTAATAGACAACCTTCCGGTGATTTAGAAGAAGTGAATATGATTAGCACTTTAGTTCAGGATCTAACTCAGGATAATTGGGACGACACTTTATTTGGTGATTCCTTAGATGAACTTGATGAGGAAATTCTCTTAAGTCAGTTAGGTGACCAAACTTTTTAACTAGAAGAAGCTCTTGAGTACTTTAAAGACTCTACGGACCCTGAGATTCAAGCCATAGTGCTAGGCCTTACGGAGAGTAGTGTTGACCCTAAGTTTGGGGGTAATGAACTAGAAGAAGCTCTTGAGTATTTTAAAGACTCTGAGGATCCAGAAATTCAAGCAATAGTTAGAGGTTTGTCCGAGAATACTGACTACCCTAAGTTTGGGGGTAATAATGGTCAATTATCTCCATTAGAAGTCCCTAACTTGGGATTCGAGCCTAGTGTAACTGAGGTATTACTTGAGTCACTTCCTAATCCGCAACCGGATCCTCCTGATATTGTCCAGGAGGAAATTCTAAAGACTTGTTGTTCGAATGAGTCAATTTGTCAAGACACTCATATGAAGACCAAATGGGCACAACAGAAAACCCAATTGTCTTGCAGGAAACCTTGGATGAGGATGTGCTATGTCTTTTCATTTTTCTGATTTGGTGCAGTTGTCTGATAATTGTGGAAATTTTATTTGCTTTTGTTGACCCACAGTTGTTTCGACTATTGCTATATGATTTGAAAGGTAATTAGCCATTTTGTGGTATTTGACGTCTGGCTGAAGACTTTAAATTTAGCACTTTTTGGGAGGTAACCCAATCTCATGCAACATGGTAATATCTTTCCTTATCTCTTTTGCTTCAAATGGTAACAGTTTCTCCTTGTTCATGCTTTTAATTTTATCTTTAGAACATTGAGGACAATATTAGATTTAAGTTTGGGGGTATGGGAGAAACTTTTTAGTTGCAGTATGAATAAATAAACTCCAGAACCTAGAAGTTTATGCCTATTCAGGATTGCACTAACTAATCTAAGTGGATGGAAGCATTTTGATCGTAGGAGTTGAGGAACCAATCTGATTAGATGGAAACATCTAGAAGAGTCTATTCATAAAAGCACAGAGCTCAGGTGTTAGAAATAACATGATAGTTTCACCATATCTCGTTGAGTCCTTTTCACTTCTATTTTTATTTTATTTTGTTTTTAAACCATGTTTCTCTAAGTGATAGGTGGGGCCCACGATTCAAGTTGTTACCAATGCTAGGGTGAATTAGAGTGATTGAGTTACAAAGAAAAAAAGAAAAGAAAAGAAAAGACTAGACCAATTAGACCAAACGTATCAAAAAAAAAAGTGAATGAAGTCGACCACTGGTACCCTTGTATATGCCAGTTGTCTTGAACTAGAATTAGGATTATCGATCAATGGTTCCCTTGTATATGCCAGTTGTGTTGATATTAGTCATACTAGTATCTCAATCCATTAGGATAGGTTCATTTTGGCGGAGGCCTTCAGACAGATATGGGAAACGCCGGTCACTTAGTAAACATCAAAACCATCTATGTTTTTCTCTATATCCATCTTCTTGATCTATCCATGTGATTAGTTTTGACTCCGGATATTGATGTCTATAGTGCGACTATCTGAGTAGAGCTCTGTCACTTTATATGAATTTTAGTATGCTTGAGTGCAAACTCGTGTACAACAATTGGAATTTCGCATCAGGGTACTTCTTCTTGTAGTCAATAAGTATGCCAACCAAGGAGATTCTTTAGTGCCTTCCAAGGTTATGCGTAGATATCTAAGGTCTGGAGTAAAGGTTTTTTGGGTATACCTCTTGTAAGCCCTCCCGAGACTACAACTCGGCCACTAGGGACACTTAGGGGTTTAAAGGCTTATTGCATACGCTAAATGCAATCGACGATGCATGCGACAGTGAGTTAGGATTTTATTTTCTATTTCAGTTTTGCTCGAGGACTAGCAAATAATAAGTTTGGGGGTATTTGATAGACACATTTTTGTGTCTAATTTGTCTCGATTCTATATATTGATAGTTCTCATTTTTGTACTTATTATGGTGTTTTATGTATGTGTAGGTATTTTTGGAAAAATCGGCTCGAGAAGTTGTCTAAAAGCGCCCGGAGGACACTTGTTATTCGGACTCTCAGCATGGATAAGGGGCACCCTCAGGACACCCCAAGACATCTGCTAAAGGCACCCCTACTCTGGATAGGGGGAGCATCTTCTTCTTCACAATTCGAATCGGAATTCGGCGGGAAAAACGGCAGCAGTCGCAAGGGATTCGACCAGATTCGATTGCAGATATTTGTTGGGCTGGGCTTTCTGGATCACAACAGGTCTGGTAGATTGATTGGACTCAACCAATTGAGGCTGGATAAACCGCGAGAAGAAAACAGAGGAGGAAGAAGTTTTCAGGGTCTGTTGAGATTATATTTGGCAGTTACGGGTGATTTGAGGGAAGATAACCCTTCCTGAGATTCGTATCAATCTAATAGAGGAACTGGAATGACCTGTATATCTCAGAAACGCGTAGAGAAGAGTTTGGAAAGTGGAGAAGTCCGAGACTTTCTGCCGAAGAAAAGAGAGAATTAAATCGAGTATTAGGGTTCCTGTTGGCTATAAAAAGGTTGCTTCAAGTCACAGAGAGGATCGAGAGTTCGGGGGTGAAGCAGAGGAGACGTCGGAGCTGCAGGAAAAGTTGCAGAGTATCTTCTCTGCTGGTGAAGAAGAAGACGAGCTGAAGAACATAGAACCCAGTTGGACAGTCGCAGAAACCGTGACCTATACTTTCAAACTCAATAGCTTTGTAACAATTTTTTCAACAATTATTCTGACTTCGCAACAGTTTTTTTAGGGTACTCTGTAACAGTCGGTTCTGTAACAATTATAATTCTTACAAACACACTGCTTTATACCTCTTCTTCAATAAAACACCTTTTTGAGCTATGGATTATTATTTTGAGCGTGTTTTTGACATGAGGAGATAAACCGCAACATTGGGATGATGGAGGAAGCCCTATTTCACAATCACTTGGTAACTATAATTGATTCTTTATGACTTTTGCACTTGTTTTAATCAATTTATGATTTTTATTGATTAGTTGTGATTTTGTTTGATGTCGCATGCTGGGTTATAGGAACTTTTGATGCGTCATGCTTGTGATTTACATCTAATGCTTTATAAAATCTACTTTTGGCAAAGAAAAGAGTCAACAAAAGAGCTAGAATTGTTATGAGTCATCATATGAACCAATTGAATGTGATTAGTGGTGAAATCCTAAGTCTCAGTACCTCTCGATATTCGTGAAAACCTTGTGAATATATTTTTAGTATTTTTATTTTTAGTTCTTAAATCAAACCTTTACACAATCCGATTTGAACGAACTTTACTACCACTTTCAAAACTACGTCACATGCACGAACTATGCCAGCCATGCCGCAGTACCACTAGCATGCACTAAAGGCGTCATTGTGCCACTATCAGGCGCCAATAGAAGGTAGCCATAATCAACAACTACCCTTACTCTTGAGATGCAATCTCATCCATCCAAGTTCGCCACCAAGCTGGCAGGCTTGTGGAAAGTTTTGGGAGACCAGCCACCTAAATCTAGTGGCCATGGCTATGCCAGGCGCCACTTGCACCACCGTGCCACTGCCATGCACGAGCCATGCCAGCCATGCCGCACTGCCACTAGAATACAACAAAACGCCACTGTGCCATTATCTGGCGTCAATACAAGGTAGCCATAATCAACGACTACCCTTCCTCATAAGATGTGATCTCAGCCATCGAAGTTTGCCACCGAACTGACAGACTTGTGGCAAGTTTTAGGCGACCACCCAAGACAAGCCTAATAGCATTACATGCTACTTTCCTACGACAAGCCTCTTGATTTTAACTTTCCACACGTAGAAAAGTGACACATGTTTTCCACGAAAACACTCGAGACATCAAACATGTCACAAACTGGGGGATACTCATCAGGGTATTGGTATGGCGGTTTACAGCGTGCGACGTGCAATACGGCCGTGACAAGAAAGTGTCATGAAGCAGGGCGGTTAGTAACGGCAAAAAGTAATGGTGTAAACGGATCCACTTTCTTCATCATGGAAGCATAAATTCTGACGTTACACGTTACTCCACTCTTCCACCAGTCAATCGTTTCCACTTCCTACGAGACCAGTGTACGTTTTATTACGACTTGTATAAATAGGTTTCACCTATTTCCACCAGACAACAATTTTCGGTCAGAGAACAACATAGTATCCAGAAATCACCTGGTAGCTTTCCATTATGCTAGCCAGTTCTACTTTCTGATACAAGTCATAAACAACCGCACCTTCAGGATCAACGATTCTGGTCTCAACACTTTCTTCGCTTCCCTCCCTAAGACCAACCCTTTTCTTTCACTTTGTGACCGAAGCAATCCTGGAACGGCCATTTCTTGGTTTAGGCCAGGATTGTACAGATTGATCTCTCAAATCAAAAGTACTCTCGTGCAGTGCATTGTTTTGGGTTTAGACTCGTTTCTCATCCACACACACGAATTTACCAAAACCAGCAGAAACCGTTTTCACCCACAAGCAATTGGCGACCACAGTGGGAGATTAATCTCTCGGTTGCAATATCAATTTCCAATTTCCAATTTCATTTTCATCCCAATTGTTCTTAGGCCAAATTCAAACCCATTTTCAATTTCCTAAACTTCTCATAATGGTTGATCTTAGGAATGCTTCAGAAACCCTCAATCCCAATTTTACTTCTCCTAGCACCGAAAATATTCCACATGTTATCCCTGAATCCGTTCTTTCATTCAAAACCATTGTCGAGGCTATGGAGTCTCGATATTTAATAATTATTCATGACTTGACGAAAATCCTGAATAATATTATCGAGAATCAATCTATTATTGTCAAGACGCAGGACGGAGTATTTACGCTTTTGAAAGCGCTCACAGATCAACTGTCAAAGGAAACAACGCGTATTCATTCTGCAGGAAACGTTATCAACCATTCATTTTGGATCAATGCTGATGGTGGTAGACCTTTTTCCAAGATTCATATTCCTACTCCTAGTGAGGAGGATGAAGCCTATGGTCACGCTGAATGGAAAGGTATCCACCAAGCTAACTTGTCTGCTCATGAAGATCAAAAGATGTTTCCTTAAGATCAAAAAGAATACTCGTGGGATTTATCACGTTCTCATCAGAGTCCTCGCAATGAAAAGGTGATTTCATTATGTGCATCCTTCCTGGAAAATATCAATTCCCATATTGCATCAGAAGGTGCTAAGAGATCCGATGTTTCTTTTCTTAGTCGACCCGAACCGTTCCAGAATAAAGAAGCTCGTAAAGACGTTCAGGAAAGAAGGCGTCTTTCTAATAAAATATCCATCCTCCAGTCAATCGCTAATGAAGGAAGAAAGAGAAAAACTCCAGCAGCGGAAAAACAACCCAAACGTGTGGCACCAGCGCATCAGATGGCTTCACCCGAGAAGGTCGCGACTAAGGTTCATGTGCAACAACAAGAAACTGGATATGCTGCTCCAAACTTCCCGTTCCCGATCGAGAAAGTAATCGAACTCCTGGAAATATGGATTCAAAACGGTGCCATTAAACTACCGCTTGTTAGGCGCCTACCAACTGAAGAACTGATAGACACATTTTTGTGACTGAATTATCCCTAATTTTCAGCATTGTTGGTACTCGATTTTCTACTTATTATGGTGTTTTATGTGTTTGTAGGTATTTTTGGAAAATTCGGCTCGAAAGGTTGGTATAGGCACCCAGAGGACACATGTTATTCAGACTCTCAGTTTTGGATAAGGGGCACCTAACTGATAAGGGGCACCCTAGGGAGCCAACTGCTAATCGCACCCCATTACTGGTTAAGGGGGTTCCATATTCTTCCTTGATTTGAAAAGAAAAATTGGCCGGAAATTTGGTTTCAACGGTAAAGGATTTATTATCTTTAAGATAAGAATATCTTCTTGCCTTACAAACATGAAGTTTTGAAGAAAAAGGAAGTTATCTTGTATTAAACAAGAAAGATATCCTTAGAAGATTTTATCTTGGATTTTATTCTGCGAATTAAAGAAGATATGGGTTTAGTAAAGACATATATAGAATAAAGAGAAGGAAAAATTCCTGAAGATATTTTTAATTAAAAAGAAGAAGATTTTGGAGTTATGGAAGAATATATTTGAGTGATGTGTATTTGTGTGTATAAATATAGAGAGCTAGAGAGCACATTTGGGGACGGAGAGTTTTGGGAGAGAAAAGAAAATCACTGTTTTAATAATTTTCTCACATTTTCATCATTTGTTAACCACTTTTTGAGCCATGAATAAATATTTTAAGTGTGTTTTCGACGTGACGAGCTAATCCCCAACGCTGGAACGAATGACGAAGCTGAATTTCATCATGTGGTAAATTTAATTAATTCCTTATTTGTTTTTTGCACCGCTTATAAATGATTTATGATTTCTATTAATCAATTGTTATCTTGTTTGATAGTGTATGCTTAGTCTTAGGTGCTTTTGATACAATATGCTTGCAATTTACAATTGATGTTTTACGAAATCTATTTTGGCAAAGAATAGAGTTAATATTTCTTGTGTTTGGATCTATAATTGCCAAGGATTAATTTTTGAACCCCATGAACATGAAAAACAGTGGAATCCTGAGTCCAAGCCTCTCTTCATCTTGTCACCATATTTTGTATTTATATTTTCTTATTTTCAGTATTTTCTTTTATTAAAACTTAAAATCAATCCAACAAAGTCCGAGTGAACGACAACCCTATTTACCGCTATAAAAAATATGATCAAAAACAAATGGAAAATCCCAAGTATTGCCATTACCACAGGTTCTTCAATCATCCTACCAGTGAATGCAATGCTCTGAAGCGCATCTTCCAAAAAGAGATAGATTCAGGGGAATTGCGCCTTGGGACTGGAGATCCTCCGTCTTTTCGCGGATCGACATAAAGATGTTACACAGACAATAAATGACGACTGGGGACTTCTCCCGTCCAGAATTGCATCACACAATAAACTTGGATTTGTAACCTGAAAATTCAATATTGTGGAGAGACCCATAAGAGAATAGAGTATGTGGCCGTATCGGGCGAGAGCAAAAAGGGAATGACCAGCACTATGGTGTTACGTCCTCTACCGCCGAAACCAGCAACACCAGAAGCATCCCCTCTGACGTGACGCCTCTTATTACTAGAGCCAAAGCCGCCGCTACTCCTAATATTTCTTCAAGCATGACGCCTCCAATCATTACCAGGGATGCCACCACTTCTTCGTAAGGACGCGAGGCTAGAGGAGCCAGAGGAAATCAATCTTTCCCGTTACCATTATCGATTTGAGGGAGAGACATGAAGTTCTTTCCAAGACTCAGACGGACATGACCACAACTCAGAAGTAGTCGCCTCAACATTCTCTCCAGAAGCCGCTCCGCTTCAAGGTTTCGCTCCAGAAGCTGCTTCAACGTTCTCTACAGAAGTCGCCACTCTTCCTGTCAAGGATCGTGATCACAACCAGCCAAGGTTCGTAGTTGTGGCCACTTTTTGATCCATCACTCCAAAGCTCGTGGACGTGGACAGTTTACTCGCTTACGCATTCAGACAATCCCTTTGCTTCCATGGACACCCATGCAATTCTTGCCAACCTATTGTGTTTCCAAGAAAATGTAGTCTCTTCGGATCACATCCACTACCAAGAAATGTTGTTGCTCGTTTGTTGATACTAGCCAGAGGTTTACCATAACGACAACCACAACAAATCTCAGGAGACACGAACCCAAAAGTCATAGCCATGACGAGGTCATCTACTCTTCAAAGATGTAGCATAAGGATATCATCACCTCTCTGCCCAGAAGGCGTGTGCAACACTTTACGAGGCCCACGACGGATCCCAAGCCTACTCAGAAGAAACAACTTCAGTAACCAAAGAGAAGTGCGACTGAGGACTTCTCATCACGGTCCACCGCCGACAACAATCAAGCATTCATGAGATAACTCCAGAGACGCGGCTGAAACATTTTTCTTGAAGAGACAGAGGGAGCCACGATTAACGACATAACTCTCTCACTGCTACCTCTTTGTTATCCAGAATTTTTCGTCCAAGAGATGATTCCAATGATCCAAGCATCACATCCAGAAGAGTACAATAAGCTTGTATCAAATCCCATAAGAGGGGATTCAAGGAGATGCAATTAAAGTAGGCTACAGTTGGGGACTGAAGCATCCTTCAGGTTTAAAGGTTTGAACGCAGTCACCACGTTACTAGTGAATGCAATAGAAGTACATCTTCCACGAGAAAATAGGCTCAGGATAATTACACATGGGGACTACCAACATGGGATGATTTCACTCCCCTCAACCAGGTTATTTCTGATTTCAACATCATCACTGTCGAAGTTTTACGAGCCGCAGGAATTTATCAACATGAAGCCGTACACGTGCATCAAAGACTTCAAAAGAACGCCACAGAGATACATTCACATATCCATCCACGCCATTGGATATAACAAAAGTATAACTGGGGATTTCTCACCGCATCCCATTCCATACAAAATTTCAAGATTCAGAAGATGGTTTAAAGGATGTCGCTTGGGACGAAAACCTTAAAGACTTGATAGCGGCACATCGGCAACGGAACGCTCTCAGCTCATCTACTTCACCCAATGGCTCCAGAAGATTTAGACCATGCAAGCATCCGCAGCATATCATTATCACAATCAGAAAGTCCAGGCACCAGATAACCTAAAGTCAAGGATTGACCAACAACACAACCACAATCTCCCAAAATTAGCCCTGACATGATCATTGCCGAGCATATATTTCATCCATCCATCCCAAGAGTGCAATGGAGTTTGGTAAATTTTTAAATTTACTGGAGAGGTCAGATACTCATTCTTCTGGAGTCAGAACCTTATTACACATTCTGGAGAAGATCGATGGTACTGTTGAGTGGATACACGCGCAAAATGGAAAAGAGCACCTACCTTGAGTTCTCCTGGCTCGCCTTACTGCTGATTACAACTGCCGGAGATTGCTTTGTTGCTGTTAATGCTCTCCCTACCACCGCTAAAAAATGACGAAGTGGAGCCGGACGCTGCAGACAAAGCACGGAGCCGGACGATCAACAAAAACAGAAGAGGGTCGATACCCCTTTTCATACGAACGGAGTTTCTAGAGTTTGAACAGAAGCAGGATTCCTCTTGGCTCCATGAACGGGAATAGATGACTAGGCGTATCACACTCATGATCCATAGCCGAACAATCCGTGTGCCAATATCTCTGTTCCATGGCCGAACCAGCAGCGCGCCAGCACGAGGAACACCAGCCTCTCAACCTGCAGCGCTCCGTGGTCATGCCAGCGCCAATTCTCCATGCCACCAACACTTCGTGGTCAAGCCATCTCCAACGCTCCGAGCGCCAACATCAACAGTTCATGGTCGAAGTTGCAGCACCATCATCACCGCTCCGTGGCCGAAGTATCAGCGCCATCCACCGTTACACGGACTGAAGCCAAGTGTCGTTTTCACCATCCCACGGGATGAACCCAAGTGTCATTTCCACCGTTCCACGAACCAGAAGCCATCAACACCATCTCCATCCTTCAGCTCCACGGTCGAGCCAAAGTTTCAACGCCATCTCTACCCGTCCCTTGGTCAAGAAAACGAAGCCGTTTCCACAATTCCATGGACTGAAGCCTTTTCCACCAGTCCGTACTGAAGCCATTTCCACCACTCCACGGACTGAAGCCAAGTGCCATCTCCGCTCGTTCCGTGGTCAAGCCAATCATCATCATCATTCTGTAGCTAAGGTTGCAGCGCCAACATTAGGATTTCGCAGCCGGAACTACATCACCAATGCCATCACCCTATGGAAAAGCCGGAAGTACGCCCAGACGCCAATGCAAGGATCAAGGATTCCTCCTACCTCCTGCCAAAGGTTATCCAAATTCTACCAAGAAATTTCCTCAAAACTTGCCCTTTTGATTTTTATCCTTGTCTGTCAACATCTTATGCTTACCCCGCAACAATGCCACTGTTACGAGCTAAGCAGGGGACTTAATGTTGATGGTGGTTTTTAGTTCAAGGCTAAATTTGTAAAAATCTATCTACCTCACCCGACAATGTAGTAGACATTGATATGTCTATATTCCACAGGGAATTAGGAGAATATATCAAAATCTGATGAGTACCTATGTCTCTCTTCATATTATATTGAAACTCAAGCTCCTAGATGAATTGTCCACTAGTATAGAGCCTAATGAGTGTACAAGCTCCTAGCTGCATTACTCACAAATGCCGGAGCCTGCTGAGTACTTTTTTTGTGCTTATGTTCCCTGGAAGAACCCTTAATATTGGTATGGCATGACGGATTTGTGTTCAGTCGCAGCAGAGTAGCACGGATCTCCAAGTACCAAGGTTAAGGCCCTTGCACAAAATACTCAGTCAGAAAGCAAAAAATAAACAGAGTCGCAGAGTAGGAGCAACAACGAGGGATGCGTTGCCATGCCATAGGCTAGCCGGTGCCACTTGGCCACGTCTCATGCTACCCAACCGGCCCTTATTCCTTTATCTACCAATCAGGTCGCATTAAACCTGCCACACTCCCATGAGTTGTGGTTGGGCCCATACTTGCCGGCCCTATTCCCCATAGACCAATCAGGTCGCATTAAACCCGCTACGTGCACCAAAAAGGGTAGCCACTCCCATGCTTGGTCGGCTCCCTACTTTCATTGACCAATCAGGTTGCTCTAAACCTGCCACAGCCTTAAAAGAGGTGGAAATTGTGTCAAGAGGTTGCCATACTAAGTTGGATTCCCAAAACCATGCCAACACGCTAACGGCATGCCAAACATTCCAAACACGCATGCCAGCGCACATTCCAAACGGCATGCCAAAACATGCCAAAAGCATGCCAATCGCACACGCCAAACAGGCATTCCAAGTGCACATGCCAAACGTGCCACTTACCGCGATAGCATGCCAAAACATGCTAACCCACTCTCCGTGCGTGACCAGCTTCACAACGGACTTCAAGTTGGTTCGCATGAACCCTAACTGCGGCTATGCTCTAGTGGTGGTGGATGAAACCTTAATTTCTAATCGTGGCCCAAAACTATGCCACCTTAGGCCCACAACGTGCCGCAAGATGTACGGACTTAGGAAACCCTAAAATAGGTGCCATACCATGGCCACTCGTGGAAATATTTGTTCCTGTGGCCGTTTCTACATGGTGGCCTGCCTATGGCTCCTCCGACGTGACTCTGGCATCGTTTGTATAAAATGCCATGCCGCGGCCACCTACCGCATGCTACATGCCATATATGCTAATTAGGGTTTCGACATGCCAAACCCTAATTTAGGCAAAGTTTCCACACCAACCGAGCCAAACAATGTTCCACAGAACATAGGGATCAATGTGGCCATTAAAAATGATATTGCTACACCACGTTTGAGTCTAACACCTACGTGCCAAAATTTCAGTGGCTACGGCTACGCCAGGCGGCACTTACACCATCGTGCCGCTGGCATGCACAAACTATGCCAGCCATTCCGCCACGCCACTGGCATGCACGAGGTATGCAATTCATGCCACAATGCCACTGGCGTGCGCTAAAGGCACCACTGTACTTTTATCAGGCGCCAACATAAGGTTTCCATAATCAACGGCTACCCTTCCTCATGAGATGCAATCTCAGCCATCCAAGTTTGCCACCGAACTGATAGAATTGTGGCAACTTTTAGGCGACCAGCCGCCTAAATCCAGTGTCCACGGCTATGTCAGGCGCCACTTGCACCACCGTGCCACTGGCATGCAAGAACTATGCCAGCCATGCCGCAGTACCACTGGTATGCACTAAAGGAACGATTGTGCCACTATCAGGCGCCAATAGAAGGTAGCCATAATCAACGGCTACCTTTCCTCATGAGATGCAATCTCAGCCATCCAAGTTCGCCACCAAGATGGCAGGCTTGTGGCAAGTTTTGGGCGACCAGCCGCTTGAATCTAGTGGCCATGGCTATGCCAGGCGCCACATGCACCACCGTGCCACTGGCATGCACGATCCATGCCATCCATGCCGCACTGCCACTGGCATACACCAAAACGCCATTGTGGCGCCTGGCACTACCACTACCTTTCCTCATGAGATGCCATCTCAGCCATCCAAGTTCGCCACCAAGATGGCAGGCTTGTGGCAAGTTTTGGGCGACCAGCCGCCTGAATCTAGTGGCCATGGCTATGCCAGGCGCCACATGCACCATCGTGCCACTGGCATGCACGATCCATGCCATCCATGCCGCACTGCCACTGGCATACACCAAAACGCCATTGTGCCATTATCAGGCGTCAACACAAGGTAGCCATAATCAACGGCTACCCTCCTCATAAGATGTGATCTCAGCCATCGAAGTTTTCCACCAAACTGACAGACTTGTCGAAAGTTTTAGGCTACCAGCCAAGACAAGCCTAATAGCATCACATGTTATTTTCCTACGGCAATCCTCTTGATTTTAACTTGCCACACATAGCAAAGTGATACATGTTTTCCACGAAAACACTTGAGATATCAAACATGTCACAAACTGGGGGATACTCATCAGGGTATTGGTATGGTGGTTTACAGCGTGCGGCATGCAATACGCCCGTTATAAGAAAGTGTCATGAAGCAGGGCGGTTAGTAATGGCAAGAAGTAATGGTGTAAACGGATCCACTTCCTTCATCATGGAAGCATAAATTCTGATGTTACACGTTACTCCACTCTTCCACCACTTAATCGTTTCCACTTCTTACGAGACCAGGGTACGTTTTATTACGACTTGTATAAATAGGTTTCACCTATTTCCACCAGACAACAAGTTTCGATCGGATAACAACATAGTATCCAGAAATCACCTGGTAGCTTTCCATTCTGCTATCCAGTTCTACTTTCTGATACAAGTCATAAACAACCACACCTTCAGGATCAACGATTCTGGTCTCAACACTTTCTTCGCTTCCCTCCCTAAGACCAACCCTTCTCCTTCATTTTTTGACTAAAGCGATTCTGGAGCGACCATTTCTTAGTTTAGGCCAGGATTGTACAGATTGATCTCTTGAATCAAAAGTACTCTCGTGCAGTACATTGTTTTGGGTTTAGACTCGTTTCATCAAGAGTTGTAGCAATACCTTCGTTCCCAGTGTATTCCTCCGTTTACGACACTGATTTTTTCAAAATGACCAAAACCTTTACACTTAAAGCACCGAGGCATATCCTCGTCATCAGTCTCGTCAGCATCCCTGTTTTTAGGAGGAACGCGATTGTAAGGTTTAACTGATGACCTGGGTTTATCTCTGGAAAACCGTTTACTTCTCTTCAATAGAAGATTTATAAATTGTCTTGTGATCAAAGAGACCTACTTATCAAGATCTTCATCTGATAAATCAGCCTCAGAAAGATCATCCTTAGAGACACAAACAATTTTACTTTTATCAAGTAATCTAGTATTCTTTTGTGCTTTAAAGGAAACATCCTTTCCGATTTTAGATGTATGCTCATGATCAAAGATCTTTAGATTTCCAACCAGTATATTTCTGGAGAGAGCATCAAGGTTATTTCCCTCAACGATGGCATGCTTCTTAGAATCGTATCACGATGGCAGCGATCTAAGAATTTTCATCACAATGTCCTTTTCAGGAATAGTCTTACCCAATGCAAAAGATGCATTAACAATTTGAGACACTTTGTGATTAAACTCATCAAATGAATCTTCATCTTCCATACGAAGGTTTTTCCAATCGGAATTAAGGTTTTGAAGCCTAGCTTCCTTCTCAACGTTGTTATCTTCAAATACAGTTTCTAAGATATCCCAAGCATCTTTAGACCGAGTGCACATAGTCACATGGTTCTGAAGATCCGGGTTAATGACATGTATGATAGCATTCAAACCGTCGGAATTTTGCTTTGCAGTAAGAATCTCAGCAGCGTCATATACACCAATATTCTTTGGAACGGTCACATTTCTGACTGCAACAACGGGAGCATCATAGCCATTAACAACATAAACCCATGATTGAAAATTACGCGCTTGGAGAAAGGCATGCATAGAAATTTTCCATCACAAGTAATTAGAGCCATCGAAGACTGGTGGTACATTTATAGACATAGCACCTCTGTCCATATCAGATCACTACAAACACAGACTTATAAGGTCTTTAACGTGTTTGTCTGCTCTGATACCAATTGAAAATGCGGGGGGTCTAACAACCACACCCAACAATTCGTTTGGAAATCTGAGAGGACTTACTCAAATATACTTTATAGAGAATCAACTAGACAGTCAGACTCAATCTAGAAAAAATTATATCAAAGAGTTTTATATCTCTAACTCTTAATTCAATCCGCAATCAGCAAATAGAAATCTGTGACCCCGATTTAATATAAGAGGAGTAAACTTGAACGGTACCAAAGACCAACGTTCAAGGATCAATCAATCTCAATCAACAACCAATTGTGGATTTCCTAATTGATCGATACAACGCACAACCTGTGATATTTCAATTATAAAACAAAATATAATGCGGAAGAGAAATAACACAGACACCAAAATTTTGTTAACGAGGAAACCGCAAATGCAGAAAAACCTCGGGACCTAGTCCAGTTTGAACACCACACTGTATTAAGTCGCTACAGACACTAGCCTACTACCAATTAACTTCGAACTGGACTGTAGTTGAACCCTAATAAATCTCACACTGATTCAAGGTACAGTTGCGCTCCTTACGTCTCTGATCCCAGCAGGATACTACGCACTTGATTCCCTTAGCTGATCTCACCCACAACTAAGAGTTGCTACGACCCAAAGTCGAACACTTGATAAACAAATCTGTCTCACACAGAAAAGTCTATAGATTGAATAAATTTGCCTCCGACAGAAATGCCCAAGAGTTTTTGTTCCGTCTTTTTATAAATCAAGGAGAACAGGAACCAATTGATAAACCGGACTTGTATTCCCGAAGAAAAGCCTAGTATTATCAATCACCTCACAATAATCTAAATCGTATGATGACGAAACTAGATATTGTGGAATCAGAAACGATGAGAATTAGATGTTTGTGATCACGTTTTATCTTGACTATCGGAGAAATTAATCTCGAGCAAATCTTAGAGAAGATAGTACTCAAACGATAGAATCAGGTAAGATCAGAACACGCAACTACAAGAGAAATAGTTGGGACTGGCTTCAATATCCCAATGAAGTCTTTCAAGTCGTTAACCTACAACGTTTAGGAAAACTTAAGGTTAAAGGAGAATCAACTCTAGCTTATACAACTAGTAACACACAGGAGGTGTGGGGATTAGATTTCTCAGTTGCTAGAGTTCTCTTTTATATAGTTTTCAAATCAGGGTTTGCAATCTAAGTTGCCGTGGTAACAAAGCATTCATTATTCAGCGTTAGATGAAAAACCTGATTCAACAAATCTAATATCTTTCAACCGTTAGATCGAACTTAGCTTGTTATACACAAATTAAAGGTACCCTCATTTAGGTTTATGAACCGTACCTAAATGTGTACACCATGTTGACTCACAATATTTAACCGAAGTTAGCCATATGATTAACTCTCATATCAACCATATTCATCTTAACCATAACTAGTTCAAACGACTCAAATGAAACTAGTTAAAGAGTTTTTCAATTGCTATATTCTCATAGAAGTATACAAGAACACAATTGAAACAAAATCGGTTTGATTCACTCAAATCAATTCATGAACAATATAGCCACTGTTTACAAAGATTGCAATCCTTATTATATAAATGTTTAAGTTCATGTACACAACCGATTTTAGAAAGTAACCCATTCAAGTATGCAAACGGGTACGCATACTTAAGTAGTCGGACCAAGTTTGAGTAACGCCAGTATGCGAACGGGTGCGCATACTATTTACATTTCCAAACTCCAGCTGGATTTCACGGAGGTGAACTTTCCGCCAGTATGCGTACGGGTACGCAAACTTGCCCAGACATCAGCAACCACCCGTACGCGTACGGGTACGCATACTTCAGGCTCCCGGTTTTGGACTTGCACACTAATGTGATTAACACACTATCTTTATACCCAAACATGGTTACTTGATTCTAAACTCTTTATTTCAATCATTGAAACTTTTTTAGAGGATGACAATAATCGTTTCCGCAATGCTATTAGCATCAAAGCAATTTTCAAGTTATTGAAATTATCATAGTGAAACATTCCAAGATTACACCAAAATGATTGTATCACACAAACCATATAAGATGTTACTCGGAAATTTTCATATGATCATATTCAGAATTTCGCCACGAATGTAAGATGAAGTTGGCCGAAGCGAAAGCTTGCCAACACATATTCCGAGAAATATGTAAGCGAGTTAAACTCAACTTGAAATCTCAAATGTGTATAATAGAAAACTATATCGTAACACGACTTATGTCTCAATATGGGAGATGGAGTAGAAATAGACTTTCTAAGTGATATATGAGTTTCAGTCTCACATACCTTTTGTTGATGAAGTTCCACAAGCTCCCCTTAGTAGTTCTTCGTATTCAAATGATGAACGACGTGAAAGCTAAAACTCAACTACACATACCTTTTGTTGATGAAGTTCCTCTAAGCTCTCTGATCTTCGTCTTCAATCGGTGAACGCCGTGAAGTCTAAAGCTCAACTACACATTTTATCCTAGTCCAAGACATAAATATAAGTATACTAGAAATCAAGACTTATAGTTTTGATCACCTAAACTTGACAAACAAGCTTGATATAGCAACAGTTACAAGTTCGACTGAGCAGTGCTCTCACAATCTCCCCCTTTGTCTATTTTAGTGACAAAACTATCAATACATATGGATTACAAAATAAATAAACTTTGTAGCTTCTCATCCAACATGCTTGATTTCCTTGGTTCTTCAACATTCCTTGAATTCTTCGTCACTCCAGTGATTCTGAACGTGTTCAACTCATAATCATTGTTGTTGAAGATCCATAGCTATATCAATACTCAACAAGATTGTTTTCGTATTGTTATACAGTGTCATAGTATTATTACACGACATCAAAGTTCAGTTGTATCATAACTTTGACAATAATACTATGGTGATATGTATCACTCCCCTTTAGTCAATACTTCATCTCATAATGAAAACCACTCCCCCTTACATAATGATCCGTAAACCATACTGAAAATGCGGGGGTCTAACAACCACACCCAACAATTCGTTTGGAAATCTGAGAGGACTTACTCCAATATACTTTCTAGAGAATCAACTAGACAGTCAGACTCAATCTGGAAAAAAGTATATCAAAGAGTTTTGTATCTCTAACTCTTAATTCAATCCACAATCATCAAATAGAAATCTGCGAGCTCGATTTAATATAAGAGGAGTAAACTTGAACGGTACCAAAGACCAATGTTCAAGGATTAATCAATCTCAATCAACAACCAAAGGTTGGATTTCCTAATTGATCGATACAACGCACAACCTGTGATATTTCAATTATATAACAAAATATAATGCGGAAAAGAATTAACACAGACACCAGAATTTTGTTATCGAGGAAACCGCAAATGCATAAAAACTCCCGGACCTAGTCCAGTTTGAACACCACACTGTATTAAGCCGCTACAGACACTAGCCTACGACCAATTAACTTCGGGCTGGACTGTAGTTGAACCCTAATCAATCTCACACTGATTCAAGGTACAATTGCTCTCCTTACGTCTCTGATTTCAGCAGGATACTACGCACATGATTCCCTTGGCTGATCTCACCCACAACTAAGAGTTACTACGACCCAAAGTCGAAGACTTGATAAACAAATCTGTCTCACACAGAAAAGTCTATAGAATGAATAAATTTGTCTCCCACAGAAATACCCAAGAGTTTTTGTTCCGTCTTTTGATAAATCAAGGTGAACAGGAACCAATTGATAAACCGGACTTATATTTCCAAAGAACAACCTAGTATTATCAATCACCTCACAATAATCTAAATCGGATGATGGCGAAACTAGATATTATGGAATCACAAATGATGAGACGAAGATGTTTGTGATCACGTTTCATCTTGCCTATCGGAGAAATTAATCTCGAGCAAATCTTAGACAAGATAGTACTCAAATGATAGAATCGGGAAAGATCATAAAACACAACTACAAGAGAAATAGTTGGGTCTGGCTTCACAATGTCAATGAAGTCTTTCAATTCGTTAACCTACAAGGTTTAGGAAAACCTAAGGTTAAAGGAGAATCGACTCTAGCTTATACAACTATTAACACACATGAGGTGTGGATATTAGATTTCCCAGTTGCTAGAGTTATCCTTTATATAGTTTTCAAATCAGGGTTTGCAATCTAAGTTACCTTGGTAACAAAGCATTCATTATTCACCATTAGATGAAAAACTGATTCATCCAAGCAAATATCTTTCAGTCGTTAGATCAAACTTAGCTTGTTACACACAAATGAAATGTACCCTCATTTAGGTTTATGAACCGTACCTAAACGTTTAAACCATGTTGACTCACAATAGTTAACCGAAGTTAGCCGTATGATTAACTCTCATATCAACCATATTCATCTTAACCATAATTAACTAGTTCAAATGACTCAAATGAAACTAGTTAAAGAGTTGTTCAATTGCTATATTCTCATATAAGTATACAAGAAAACAATTGAAACAAAATCAGTTTGATTCACTCGAATCAATTTATGAACATTATAGCCACGGTTTGCAAAGATTTCATTCGTTATTATATAAATGTTTAATTTCATGTACACAACCGAATTCAGAAAGTAACCCACTCAAGTATGCAAACCGATATGCATCCTTAAGTAGTCGGACCAAGTTTGGGTAACGCCAGTACGGGTGCGTATACTATTTACATTTCCAAACCCCAGCATAATTTCACGGAGGTAAAATTTCCGCCAGTATGCGTACGGGTCCACATACTTCCCCAGACATCAGCAACCTCTAGTACGCGTACGGGAACACATACTTCAGGCTCCCGGTTTTGGACTTGCACGCTGATAGACACATTTTTGTGTCTACTTTGTCCTCAATGTATGTATTGTTGGAACTCTATTTTTGTACTAATATTGTGTTTTTATGTATTTTTAGGAAATAAACATTTTTGAAAAATTCGGCTCGAAAAGTTGATTTTGGCACCCGGAGGACAAGTGTTATTCGGACTCTCACTTTTGGATAAGGGGTAACCTAATTACTAAGGGGCACCCCCAAGGCATCTGCTATTCGCACCCCAGTTCAGGATAGGGGGCATATCATCTTCAACCTTTTTGAATTTCAAATTTTGGCGGGAAAAATTGTTCTTGAACTGCCGTGACTAGGGTTGAGGATTTGAAGGTGTTCCAGTGAGATTCAATGACCCAAATTAAATGGGTTTGTTCCTAGTGCCTAGATAGAGCTGGTATGGGTGTTGGATTCGGTCAAAATTGGTTAGATAACCGGTGGGAATCAAAACAAGAAAAATATTCTATTCTTGGAATTCTTGGATGGAAGAGACGTGCATGGGTTGATTCTATTGGCTGGAAACATTCCCTACAGCTCAGGGATGACGCGTGAGAAGAGATAAAATAGGGAACAATCCGTAACAAATCAGAGAATTAAAGAAAAAATATTTCGGAATATTTTCTTTAGTGGCCGGATATTCTTAGAATTATTACGAGGATTTGAGTGACCTGTTGTGTATAAATAGGTCCCTAATGTCGAGAAGGAGGGGCTAGCAAGTTTAGGGAGAGTTTGGGAGACGTATAGAGCATAAACAGAGCGAGAAAATCAAGTTACAAGAAAATTTCTGCTGCTGCTGCTGCTACCATTGAAGAACACGAAGAACGGACAGACCAGGGCAGTCGTTCTTCAACAGTGATAACGACTAACACGTGAGGGTCTTAGAATTACCGTCATCATCAGTTTATTTCTATCGTTTCTGTAACAGTGTTCTGCAACAATTATAAGTGTTGCAAACACCCGATTTACTCAATTATTTTCCTTTTCATCATTTGTAAAACACTTGTGAGCATCAATGAAATATTTTGAGAGGTTTTCCAACATGATGAGCGGCTAAAATACCTGGCGACTGAGGCGACGAAGGAGCTATTCACTCATGTTTGAATGATAAATTCTTTTTATAATTTCTTAATTATTTATTTTATTTAATTCACTTGGATCAATAAAAAAGAACAAGATAAAAATGGTTTTCTTAATTAGTTGTGAATCAGTTTGATGTTTTATGCTTAGAATTAATTCTTTGATAAATCATGCTTAAGGATTACAATTTAATATTTGGATACCTTATAGATTAATAAGTGATTTAATGGAAAAAGAGCTAGATAATAATTATGAAATATTTTTGTAACCAATCAACTTGAAGTAATAGTGAATCCGGAGCCTTAGTCCATTTTAAATCTTGAAATCACTCTTTGAAAATTAACTTGCTTTATTTTTATTAAATCTAAAAATTATTTCCTTCATAAATCTGAAACGAATCTTTTTACCACTATCACTACAACCATTTGAAAATACATCAAATTTTTGGCGCCGCCGACGCGGATTTGTGCTTAGGTATAATTTTTAGGTTATTATTATTTTTTATTATTTTCATTTGTTCCTCTTTACGTTTCTTTGTTTGTGTCTTTGATTTGCAGGTTTGAAGATTGGACACTAAGGACTAGGAACAAAGATCAAAGCTAAAAGAAAAGAAAAAAAGAAGACAAATAATTTTTTAGGATTTAGTTTTATTATTATTTTTTTAATTTTTAATTTTTTTTAGAATTGTATTACGAAATTTTTGTAATATTTTTGCACTTTACTTTGGACTTTGGACATTTGGACAATTTTTTTTTTAAACCTTACGGAAGGGTACCCTTAAATACAAACTGTTTGCAGGGAAGGACGACGATTACAATATCGTCTCGGCCCCTCGGGTTCGTACACGACATAGGAGTCGTGGCCCGAGTCGACTTCAACGGTTCATCCCCGGTCTGGTACGTGAGGTAAGTCCATCGAAACACTCGCGAATCTCCTGTAAGCGAGTTACTGTATTCCTTAAGGTGATTCATTGATTGAGGACGAATTTGGATTGTTTTTAAATTCCTAGTAAAGGGCAAGGTCTGACCAATACAAGATAAGGGTTCAGATTTCATCACCGTTCTCTTCTTGCCCGCCTTAGGAAAACGAAACCAAACGCGAACCTAGGCCTAAAATTTTGAATAGAACGAGACCTATAGGGTTACGAGCTTAATAGGACAGTCATTCGAAAAATATTGGTTACTTTTTTGATTATACTTCGAAATTCAGGATGGTTTCTGTGAGTTGAATGCGTGACTGCGCCGCCTTGAATACCGGTGAGGCCTTGGGTATCAAATCTCCACTGAGCTTCCCTCGCCTCTATTCAACTCACTTTGACTCGTACTGATTCTAGAGAATTTGCTCAGATTGTAACGAATTCCTTTTCGAAGGATTAGAAGCTGGTCTAGAAACAATCTAAGTGGAGCCATCATGGTTTTTGTTTGATATAAATTTTTAGGTTTGATTTGATGGAGTCGGCCTGCTGTGTGTTTGTTTAGAACCTCACTTCCTTAGGATTTTTGTTTGTGTATGCCAAGAGCGCTCGATTCCTTTACAGAGCGTGCTTGGAAAAGAGATAATTTTGGTCGTTTGATTAGTGACGATCCTAAAAGATCTTCTTGTGGAAGCGGGGAGATCTAAGACTCTTCTTTTTAGCCCCGTTTTTAGAAACTTCAGTTTTGAGAACCTATCTCTTCGTGAGGAAAGTACCCCTAGTACTTCTGTTGTGCCACTGATGGCAACTTTGAAAGATTACATGTTCCCAACTAGGTCCAACCGAGCTTCGTGCATTAAATTTCCAGCCACTACGGCTAATTTTGAGATAAAACCTAGTATTCTTCAGATGATCCCTATATACTTAGGAAAGGATGATGAGAGCCCTTATTTTCATATTAGAGACTTTGAGGAAATTTGTGGGACAATTAGAATAAAAGACCTTACTGATGAGGTCTTGAAACTTAAGATGTTTCCCTTTTCTTTGAGAGACAAAGCCAAGACCTGGCTGAACAACCTACCGTCTGAATCCATAGAAACATGGCAGGAACTTATCGCTGCCTTCTATATGAAGTTATACCCTAAGCATAAAACTGCAGCTGTTAGGCAGAACATTAGTTCTAGTGTGCAACAAGAGGGAGAGTCTCTTTATAGGTTTTTAGAGAGATTCAATGATCTCCTATCCCAGTGTCCTCACCATGGATTTGATAAGATGAAACTTGTAGAGATTATTTATAATGGTTTAGACTATTCGACCAAAGATATGGTCGTGTCTATGTGCGCTGGTGAGTTCACTAGTAAAAATGCTGATGATGCTTTTACCTTTTTAGGAGCTATCACTGAAAAATCCCAACAGTGGGAGTCTTGTGTTGAACCCCCTAAAAGACTCTTGGTCAATAGAAGTAGCACCAACATGGTAGATATGAGTTTTGCGTCAGATGCTAAGTTTGCTGCTTTGTCTAGAAGGTTAGAAGCTTTGGAATTGAATCAGCCTAATTATAGGTCTCTTGTTGAACCTGATGATAGGATTAGAGCCGCTCAAGTATCTAGTTGTGGAGTAGATCCCAATAACTCGTTTTGGGAAGGTCATGTTAGTGAAGAACAAGCCCATGCTGTCTATAACAACGCTAGGTTTGAGAACCGTCAGAAGTTTGACCCATACTCAGAAACCTACAACCCTGGTTGGAGAAACCATCCTAATTTTTCTTGGTCTAAGGGCCAGAATCAAGGTCAGTCTAGTAATTCTCAGCCTCCCCCAGGTTTTGGTTATGCTAATAACTCTTCAGGTCAACCCCAGTTTCAGAACCCTTCGGATAAAAATATCACAAGTTTAGAAGACACTCTAGCCTCGTTTATCAAAAACTCTGATAAGATCAACCTAATGGTTGCTCAAGGGATAGAAGAAAGTAAAAATATAGGTTATGCTAACTCCTAAGCTATTTCTGAGTTAAAAAACCAGGTTAGTCAGATAAATGAATCTTTGAGGGAAAAAGGTAAGTTTCCTAGTCAAACTCAACCCAATCCTAAAGCAGAGAAATCGTACAATCATGTGAACTCTATTACAACCCTTAGGAGTGGAAAGAAAGTTGAAAATAAGGTTTCCATGCATGATAGTGAACATGATGTAGTTCACCCTTATGAGCCAGAAAATGAGGAGACTGATAGAGTCTCCAAAGAGACCAATGAGGGTCCTGATGAGCCCGGCTTTGTTCACAGAGCCCCGTTCCCCCAGCTGCTAGTTCCGACTAAGAGGGAGTCCAACTTTAATGATATATTTGAGGTTTTTAAGCAGGTTAATATCAACCTTCCATTATTAGATGCAATTAGGCAGATTCCCTCTTATGCCAAGTTCCTTAAGGACTTGTGTACGCGAAAGCGTAAGATCAGTGTCCAGAAGAAAGCCTTCATAGCTAGTCATGTGAGTTCTATTATTCAGAATACCACTACTCCTAAGTATAAAGACCCAGGGTCCCCTACCATTGCTTGTACAATAGGTAAGTACCGTGTTGAGAAAGCGTTGCTTGACTTAGGAGCCAGTGTGAACTTACTTCCATACCATGTGTACCTTAAGCTAGGACTTGGTGAGATGAAACCTACACAGATGACACTTCAGTTAGATGATAGGTCCGTTAAAATTCCTCGTGGTGTGATCGATGATGTTCTCATAGAGGTCGAAAAGTTTATATATCCAGTGGATTTTGTTATCCTAGATACCCAATCTGTCCCTGACCCAGGGAACCAAATACCAGTGATTTTAGGTCGCCCGTTTTTAGCTACATCCAATGCGATCATTAACTGTCGAAATGGTATTATGAATTTGTCTTTTGGTAATATGACTATTGAGCTGAACATTTTTAATATTAGTAAGCTATCCTCTGAACTAGATGACTCGAATATAGAAGAGGTGAACACGATAGGAACATTAGTCGAAGAGTAATTACCAAACGCTTTGTTAGAAGATCCATTAGAGAAATGCCTAGATCACTTTGGGATTGATTTTGATGATGATAAGGTGATTAATGAGGTGAATGCTTTGTTAGATTCAACCCCTTTGTTAGATACTAGTAATGGATGGAAACCTAAGTTCGAACCACTACCAGTTTCTAAGTCTACCCTAGTTCCTTCTTTAGAAGAGCCTCCTAAGTTGGACCTAAAACCATTGCCAGATACCCTGAAGTATGTGTTTTTAGGCCCGTCTGAGACTTTACCTGTGATTGTTTCTTCCGACTTAGATAGAGATCAGGAAAGTAGGATAGTAACCGTCCTTCAAAACAACAAGGAAGATTTAGGGTGGACCATAGCAGACATTAAGGGTATAAGTCCTACTGTTTGTATGCATCAGATATATTTAGAGGAAGACACCAAACCTTCTAGGGAGATGCAACGTCGACTAAAACCCAATATGAAAGAAGTAGTTCGAACTGAGGTTCTTAAGCTATTAGATGCAGGCATTATCTACCCTATTTCAGACAGTAAGTGGGTCAGCCCCGTTCAGGTTGTTCCCAAGAAATCTGGTATTACTGTAGTCCAGAATGATAACAATGAGTTAATCCCGACCCGAGTGACCACGGGTTGGCGTGTTTGTATTGACTATAGGAAATTGAACAAGGTCACTAGGAAGGACCACTTTCCTCTTCCCTTCATCGACCAGATGCTAGAGAGATTAGCTGGACATAGTCACTACTGCTTTTTAGATGGCTACTCTGGATATAATCAGATCGTTATTTCCCCAGAAGGCTAGGAGAAAACCACTTTTACCTGTCCCTTTGGTACCTTTGCGTATAGACGCATGCCTTTTGGGCTATGTAATGCCCCTGCGACTTTTCAGCGTTGCATGATGAGCATATTTTCTGACATGGTGGAACGGTTCTTAGAGGTCTTTATGGATGATTTTTCAGTGTTTGGTTCGTCTTTCGATGAGTGCTTGCATCATTTGTCATTAGTTTTGACTAGGTGTAAGGAAAAGAATTTAGTGCTTAATTGGAGAAATGTCACTTTATGGTTCGTTCAGGAATTGTTCTAGGGCATATTGTATCTTCAAAGGGTATAGAGGTAGATAGAGCCAAAGTTGACCTTATTAAAACTTTACCGGTCCCAAAAACCGTAAGAGATATTAGGTCATTCTTAGGACATGCTGGTTTTTATCGTCGTTTCATTAAGAATTTTATCTTGATGTCTAGACCTCTTTGCAATTTGCTTGAAAAAGATGTTAAGTTTGTCTTTGATGATGCTTGTTTAGAGGCTTTTAAGATGATTAAGTCATTACTGACTACCTCCCCCATAGTCCAGGCACCCAACTGGAACCTACCCTTTGAGATCATGTGTGATGCTTCATATTATGCTATTGGTGTTGTGCTAGGTCAGCGAGAAAATAAGTTACTTCATGTGATTTACTATGCTATCAAAACTCTGAATGATGCCCAGTTGAACTATACCATTACCGAGAAGGAACTATTAGCCATTGTGTTTGCCTTAGACAAGTTTAGACCCTATCTCTTAGGTTCTAAGATCATCATATATACTGATCATGCTGCTTTAAAATATCTTTTGTCTAAGAAGGATACTAAACCTAGATTGATTAGGTGGATTCTGTTGTTTCAAGAGTTTTCTCCAGACATTAGAGACAAAAAGGGTGTCGAAAATGTTGTAGCAGATCACTTGTCTAGGCTAGTTGTTAGTTCCCCAGATGATTCCCTTCCTATAAGGGATAGCTTTCCTGATGAACAATTGTTCTTTGTTACCCAATTACCTTGGTATGCGAATATAGTGAACTATCTTGTTACTGGTCGAATGCCCCAACATTGGGGTAAACAAGATCGTTCTAGATTTTTAGCTGAGGTTAAGCACTTCTTTTGGGATGATCCTTATTTTTTTAAGTATTGTCCAGACCAGATTATTAGGAGATGTATACCTGAGAGTGACCAATCCAGTATTATTTCCTTTTGTCATGATCATGCTTGTGGGGGTCACTTTAGTGCTAAGAAAACTGCTGCTAAGATATTACAGTGTGGCTTCTATTGTCCTTCGTTGTTTAAAGACTCCCACAGTTACTGTGTTACTTGTGAACGATGCCAGAAATTAGGAACCATTTCCCGCAGGAACATGATGCCCTTGAACCCTATTTTAATTGTTGAGGTCTTTGATGTGTGGGGTATTGACTTTATGGGTCCGTTTCCTAATTCTTTTGGTAACCTATACATCCTTGTCGCCGTAGACTATGTCTCTAAGTGGATTGAGGCGGTTGCGTGTAAAACCAATGACCATAGGGTTGTGATTGAGTTCTTGAAAAATAATATACTTACACGTTTTGGTACACCACGATCTATAATTAGTGATGGAGGGTCGCACTTTTGTAATGGGCCTTTTAAGCTTCTGATGAAGAAATATGGTATTACACATAAGATAGATACCCCGTATCATCCACAGAATAGTGGTCAGGTAGAGGTTTCCAATAGGGAGATAAAACGTATATTAGAGAAAACAGTTAATCCTAATCGGAAAGACTAGTCGTCTAGGCTTACTGATGCCTTATGGGCTTACCGTACTGCGTTTAAGATCCCCATTGGAATGTCGCCTTATTGGCTTGTTTATGGAAAGGCATGTCACTTACCTGTTGAGTTAGAACATAGAGCTTATTGGGCTGTTAAGCAGCTAAATTTTTCACTTGACGAGGCAGGAGCCCATAGGAAACTCCAGCTCAATGAGTTGGACGAGATTCGTATAGATGCTTACGATAGTGCGAAGGAGTATAAGAACAAAATGAAACTTGTGCATGATAGAAACATTTTACGGAAGTGATTTTCTCCAGGTCAAAAAGTTCTTCTGTATGATACCCGCTTGCATCTTTTCCCTGGGAAGTTACGTTCTCGGTGGACAGGTCCTTTTATTGTTCGCACTGTTTTTCCTCATGGAGCTGTTGAGATCGAGACACCGGATGGTAGTAGTTCTTCGAAGGTTAACGGTCAGAGATTGAATCCCTTTTTAGAGCCCTTTCCTACAGGTGATGTTGAGGAGGTCCCTCTGGAGGACCCTGTTTACTCTTGATTGACTATCGAGGCAGTTGTATGTTATATATTAGTTTTTGATTTTATTCACCCAGGTACTATCTTTCCAACTTCTCCTCGTGTTATTTTACTTTTGGTACTGCTCTTTAATTAGAAACATTGAGGAAAATGTTAGATTTAAGTTTGGGGGTAGGGAAGAAACTTTTTGTTAGCTTTTAGTTGCAATAAATAAACTCCAGAGCCTAGACACTAACTAATCTAAGTGGATGGAAGCATCTTGGTTGTAGGAGTTGAGGAACCAATCTGATTAGATGGAAACATCTATAGAGTCTATTCATAAAAGCACAGAGCTCAGGTGTTAGAAATAACATGATAGTTGCACCATATCTCGTTGAGTCCTTTTCATTTTTTTTTTCATTTTAAACTATGTTTCTCTAAGTGATTAGGTGGGGCACACAATTCAAGTTGTTACCACTGCTAGGATGAATTAGAGTGACTGAGTTACTAAAAAAAAAAGACCGGACCAGTTAGACCAATCGGAATAAGTATTAACACTTGGATAGCAATATGCGTGTGTTCTCCCTGTTTCTGTTGCCTAAGCAAGCGTGGAATTTAGGACCCGTGGGAACTATCGTGTAATCTGCTGACAAGAAGCATGAGCTTGGATCAAAAATATCTATTCATGCCGTTAAGTTAAAAAAAAATGGTTATTGTTCTGTGTAGTCAACTGTTGGTTCCCTTTTATTTGCCAGTTTGTTGATCTAGATTTAAGTTATTGACCACCGGTTCCCTTGTATATGCCAGTTGTGTTGATATTAGTCAGACCGGTATCTCAGTCCATTAGGATAGGTTCATTCTGGCAGTGGCCTTCAGACAGATATGTGAAACATCGATCATTTGGTTAACATAAAAACCATCTACATTTTTCTATTTCCATCTCCTTTTTCTATCCATATGATTAGTTTGACTCCTAATATGATGTCCATAGTGCAACTATCTGAGTAGAGCTCTGTCACTTTATATGAATTTTAGTATGCTTGCGTGCAAACTCGTGTACAACAATTGGAATTTCGCATCAGGGTACTTCCTCCTATAGTCAATGATTGTATGCCAACCAAGGAGATTCTTTAGTTCCTTCCAAGGTTCGTTGTAGATAGCTAGGGTCTGGAGTAAAGGTTTTGTGGGTACACCTCTGGTAAACCATCCGGAGACAACACTCCGCCACTAGGGCCACCTAGTGGTTTAACGGCTTACTGCACGTGCTAAGTGTAGTCATTTTATTAGATTTTCTCGAGGACTAGCAAATAATAGGTTTGGGGGTATTTGATAGACACATTTTTGTGTCTACTTTGTCCTCAATGTCTGTATTGTTGGAACTCTATTTTTGTACTAATATTGTGTTTTTATGTATTTTTAGGAAATAAACATTTTTGGAAAATTCGGCTCGAAAAGTTGATTTTCGCACCCGGAGGACAAGTGTTATTCGGACTCTCACTTTTGGATAAGGGGTAACCTAATTACTAAGGGGCACCCCCAGGTCACCCCCAAGGCATCTGCTATTCGCACCCCAGTTCAGGATAGGGGGCATATCATCTTCAACCTTTTTGAATTTCAAATTTTGGCGGGATTTTTTTTTCTTGAACTGCCGTGACTAGGGTTGAGGATTTGAAGGTGTTCCAGTGAGATTCAATGGCCCCAAATTAAATGGGTTTGTTCCTAGGGCCTAGATAGAGCTGGTATGGGTGTTGGATTCGGTCAAAATTGGTTAGATAACCGGTGGGAATCAAATCAAGAAAAATATTCTATTCTTGGAATTCTTGGATGGAAGAGACGTGCATGGGTTGATTCTATTGGCTGGAAACAATCCCTACAGCTCAGGGATGACGCGTGAGAAGAGATAAAACAGGGAACAATCCGTAACAAATCAGAGAATTAAAGAAAAAATATTTCGGAATATTTTCTTTAATGGCCGGATATTCTTGGAATTATTATGAGGATTTTAGTGACCTGTTGTGTATAAATAGGTCCCTAATGTAGAGAAGGAGGGGCTAGCAAGTTTAGGGAGAGTTTGGGAGAAGTATAGAGCATTAACAGACGAGAAAATCAAGTTACAGGAAAGTTTCTGCTGCTGCTGCTGCCATTGAAGAACACGAAGAACGGACAGACCAGGGCAGTCGTTCTTCAACAGTGATAACGACTAACACGTGAGGGTCTTAGAATTACCGTCATCAACAGTTTATTTCTATCGTTTCTGTAACAGTGTTCTGCAGAAATTATAAGTGTTTCAAACACCCGATTTACTCAATTATTTTCCTTTTCATCATTTGTAAAACACTTGTGAGCATCAATAAAATATTTTGAGAGGTTTTCCAACATGATGAGCGGCTAAAATACCTGGCGACTGAGGCGACGGAGGAGCTATCCACTCATGTTTGATTGGTAAATTCTTTTTATAATTTCTTAATTTTTTATTTTATTTAATTCACTTGGATCAATAAAAAAAAGATAAAAATGGTTTTCTTAATTAGTTGTGAATCAGTTTGATGTTTTATGCTTAGAATTAATTCTTTGATAAATCATGCTTAATGATTACAATTTAATATTTGGACACCTTATAGATTAATAAGTGATTTAATGGAAAAAGAGCTAGATAATAATTATGAAATATTTTTGTAACCAATCAACTTGAAGTAATAGTGAATCCGGAGCCTTAATCCATTTTAAATCTTGACATCACTCTTTGAAAATTAATTTGCTTTATTTTTATTAAATCTAAAAATTATTTCCTTCATAAATCTGAAACGAATCTTTTTACCACTATCACTACAACCATTTGAAAATACATCACACACTAATGTGATTAACACACTATGTTTATATCCAAACATGGTTATTTGATTCTAAACTCTTTATTTCAATCATTGAAAATTTCTTAGAGGATAATAATAGACGTTTTCACAATACTATTAACATCAAAGAAATTTTCAAGTTATTGAAATTATCATAATGAAACATTCCAAGATTACACCAAAATGATTGTATCATTGTTGTGTTTCCACAACAAAATTAACACCCACAAATAAGATAAGAGAAATCTGATTCAAAGAATCAGCCTTAAGAGAGAAGATTTGAGAGAATTAAGCTAAACTAACAATACTCATTAATTTCCTTTTCCAGCCGCAAAGACTGTTCTTACATATTTAAACCCTCATTTACTCAGGAGAGGATAAACGAGGAAAAACGGATTAAAGACATTTGTCGCAATCCTATCAGCTAAAACCGACCACTAACACACAAGGCTAGATACACCCAGTTTATGGATTAACACCCCACATATTAATACACCCATGAATGGTCACACCCCACATATTAACCTAACAAGGATAGACAAATGACAATACCCCTCCAATGAAACAATCCTTGTCCTCAAGGATTAAAAGCTGGAAAGTGAGCTGCATTATTGGCTGAGTCCTCCCATGTTACTTCTTCTGCCGTGTAGTTGGGGTACATAATGGATACCTCTGAGTATTGTCCTGGAATCCAGGACTGCAATGGGAGTAATAATAACCTGGCCTTCATGGTCCACCACTGGAAGTGTAGGTGAAGGAATGTGAGCAGCACAAATTCTCTTCTTAAGTTGTGATACATGAAACACTGGGTGAATTCTGGCTTCTGGAGGTAATTGGAGCTTGTAAGCTAGAGTACCAAATCTCTGAATGACAGTGAAAGGGCCATAGTATTTAGCTGAGAGTTTGTAGTTGTTCCTGAGAGAGACTGAAACCTGCCTATATGCTGCAATTTGAGGTAAACTAGATCTCCCACTGCGAAAACTCTGTCAGTCCTCTTGGAATCAGCAAAATGTTTCATTCTTTCTTGAGCTTTGGTGAGTGTGTCTTTAAGAAGCAATAGCATGTCAGCTCTTTGTTTAAGGTAGTTCTCCACTGAATCACTGTAGTAGTGACAGAAATTGGGAAGGCCAAATGAGGAGCTTCATAGCCATAAAGAGACTTAAAAGGATACATCTTGAGACTGGTGTGGAAACTGGTGTTATACCACCATTATGCTAAATCCAACCATTGCATCCAATTCTTAGGTTTTTGATTGGTCATGCATCTGAGATAGTTCTCAAGACAGGCATTGACCCTTTCAGTCTGCCCATCTGTCTGAGGATGATAAGCAGTGCTCAACTTCAGAGCAGTACCCAAATGTTTGAAAAAGTCTTGCCAGAAATTGCTGGTGAAGACTCTATCTCTATCTGACACAATAAAAGCAGGTAAGCCATGTAATCTCACAATGTGATGCATAAAATCTTTGGCCACTGAAGAAGATGTATATGGATGTTGGCGGGGGATAAAATGGTTGTATTTTGTGAACCTGTCCACAACTACCAAAATCACTTCTTTTCTGTCACCCTTTGGCAAGCCTTCAATAAAGTCCATGTTGATATGCTGCCAAGCATGGTCTGGAATTGGTAATGGCCGAAGCAATCCAGCTGGCAATGTGTGTTCTCCCTTGTGTCTTTGGCAAATATCACAAGAAGAGACTAAAGAAAAAATCCCAGTTTTCATGCCAGGCCAAAAGAAGTGAGTCTTAATCCTCATATAGGTAGCTTGTATACTAGAGTAACCCCCAACTGCAGATGCATGTGTTTCCAAGAGAATTGAATGTCTGATATTGTTGCTAGAACCAATATATAATTTGTTCTTGTATCTCAGAACTTCACCATGATAAGTGTAATTGGGACTGAAATGTGGAGCTACAAGTAGCTGAGAAATGAGTTTTTGGGCCTCCTGATCTTGGGCATAGTTGAAGATGATTTCTTGCTGCCAGAGTGGCTGAGAGATGGTGATGCTGGAACAAGAGCTGTCATTGTGATGTCTTTTAGAGAGAGCATCAGCTATTTTGTTTTATTTTCCCTTCTTATATTGGATATCATAAGTGTAGCCTAGTAGCTTCATAAGCCATTTTTGTTGTATGCCTGTAGTGATCTTCTTCTCCAAGAAGTATTTGATGCTTTCTTGATCAGTTTTGATAGTGAAATGATGGCCCAACGTATATTGTCTCCACTTGGAAACAATAGATCCCACAGCTATGAACTCTTTTTCATAAGTAGAGAGGCCTAGGGATTTAGGACCAAATGGTTTGCTGAAGAAAGATATGGGTTTGTTCTCTTGAATTAGGACTGCTCCAATACCAGTGGCACAAGCATCAATTTCCAATATAAAGGGTTTTGAACAATCTGGTAAAGAAAGAACTGGGGTAGTAGTCGTTGCTAGCTTGAGAGAATTGAAAGCTTGAGTAGCAGCTGGTGTCCAATGGAAAGCATTCTTCTTAAGTAAGTCAGTAAGAGGTTTACTAAGCACTGCATAGGTTTACTAAGCATTCTTCTATAGTATCCAGTGAGGCCTAAAAACCCTCTTAAATCCTTGATGTTTGAAGGTGTTGGCCAGCTAGTCATAGCAGATATCTTGGCAGGGTCAGCCATAACACCCTGAGAAGAAATGATGTGTCCCAAGTATTCCAATGTAGGTTGTGCAAAGCAATATTTAGAGATTTTTGCATAAATATGATGTTGTCTCAATAAGGATAAGGTGAGTTGTAAATGTTTAGCATGACTTTCCATGTCAGGACTGTAAACTAGAATTTCATCAAAGAAGACCAGGATGAATTTCCTCAGGTAAGGCTTGAAGATGTCATTCATCAAAGCTTGAAAAGTTGCAGGGGCATTAGTAAGACCAAAAGGTATGATTGTGAACTCATAGTGGCCATGATGGGTCCTAAAAGCTGTTTTGCATATATCAGCTAAAGTGACTCTAATTTGGTGATATCCTGACCTCAAATCAATTTTAATAAAGACACAAGAGCTAAATAACTCGTCTAAAAGCTCATCAATAACAGGTATTGGAAACTTATATTTTATTGTGATGTTGTTGAGTTGTCTGTAGTCCACACAGAATCTCCATCTATTGTCCTTCTTCTTCACCAAAAGTATGGGAGAGGCAAATGGACTTTGACTTGGCTGAATAACTCTACTTTGTAACATTTATTGGACCATTTTCTCCACCACCTCCTTTTGAACGTAAGGGAATTTATAGGGTCTCTGTTTAAATGGAGTTGCATTGGGTATGAGGGGAATGAAATTATCCAAAGACCTTGGTGGTGGGAGTGAAGTAGGCTCAGAGAAAACATCTTCAAATTGTTGTAATATGTCAGATATGACTGGTGGTGGAGGCTCTTGAGAAGGAGTAGGGGTGACAGAATATAATTGGCCCATAACACCATGAGAGTTTGTCTGAAGAAATCCTTGTAACTCTGCTGAGTCAATCAATTGGAGAGTAGGGGTTGAATGAGTACCTACTAAAGTGATCTTTCGCCCCTGATGAAGAAAAGAGATACTCAAAGTAGAGAAATTTAGAATAATGTCTCCTAACTGTTTGAGCCAATCATCTCCTAAAACAACATCACATATACCCAGTGGTAGAATTCTTAAGTTCCCAATAAAATCATTATGCTGCATTTTCCAGTGTAAATTAGCACAAATGCCTGAGCTGATTGTCTTGTCTCCATTGGCCACAGTCACCAACAAGTTTGCAATAGGTTGAATAATACACCCCAGAGATTTGGCTACATCACAATCTATAAAGATGTGGGTGCTACTTGTATCAATTAAGATGCAGACTGCTTGATTATTGATAGTACCATAAATTCTTATGGTTTCCCCAGTAGCATGACCAGTGTGGGAATGAAGAGATATTTCCATGTCACTTTCCACGGTAGGAGTATCTTCAGGTTGAGCCATTTCTTATTCATGTTCACTACTCTCAGCCTCAGATTCTTCATCTACCATTAAGAATAACTGTTGTTTTTTGTAGAAATGACCTGGTTTATAAACCTCATCACAGTTGAAGCATAATCCATCTCTCTTCCTCTTCTGCATTTGTTCAGGTGTTAACCTCTTAATAGGGATTGTAGAAGGCATTTGTTTTAAAGGTGTAGTAGATGGCTGGGGAAGTAAGGGTGGGAGGGACACAGGCTTGGGTGGTAAATTTTGTGATGAGATAGGTTGTTTGGTATTATTGAAAGAGTTAGAAAAAAATTTGCTGGTAGGCTTGTTATATTTCTGTTGGTTGGCAAGAGTTTGTTCTTGCATTCTAGCCAGAGAGAAATCTTGCATTAAGGTAGCAGGGTTGAACATACTAACTGAGTGCTTGATATCATCTCTCAATCGTCCAATGAATCTCATGACAAAGTAATGCTCATTCAACATGGGATATTTCCTGTACAGTAGATCCTTAAGGTTCTCAAATTGTTAAAAGTAATCTTCTACGGTGGTAGTTTGAGATAACTTATTGAATATTCCTAAAATATTTTCATTAGCAGGATTTTCAAAACGAAAAGATGCAAGTTCAGCTAGCTCATACCAATAAGTAATCGATCTACTGGATTATAAGTTTGTCAACCACCTATCTGCTTTTTCCTCTAGATGCATAGCCGCCATGATGACCTTTTGAGCTTCATCTCTAATGTTGTTGAGAAGAAAATATCGATCGCATTTTTGAATCCATCCCTTGGGATTTTCTCCATCAAATCTAGGAAAATCTATCTTTGGAATTCGGTTGTCGTAGTTTGGTTCACGATTTCCATGTTATAGATCGAAAATCATTCCTCCATGATTCGTATTATGAGAGTGAGAACCTTCACCAGCTGAATCTCGATGATCTTAATTTCTTATATTCTATTGGTTTTCCTTAAATTTTTAGAAATCTTCTTTTGTCAACACAGATGATTTGAACTCTGAATGATTTGTTGAAAGTTCATTTAATATTCTATTGATTTTTGCCATTTTCTCGGTGAACGAGTTCTCCACTCGATGTAATTCCTCATTCACTTCTTTTATTGTAGGATTCTTATCCCCACCCATTATAGGAAAGTATGGCTACCGATACCAATTGTTGTGTTTCCACAACAAAAATAACACCCAAAAATAAGATAAGAGAAATCTGATTCAAAGAATCGGACTTAAGAGATAAGATTTGAGAGAATTAAGCTAAACTAACAATACTCATTAATTTTCTTTTCCATTCGCAAAGACTGTTGTTACACATTTAAACCCTCATTTAATCAGGAGAGGATAAACGAGGACAAATGGATTAGAGACACCTGTCGCAATCCTATCAGCTAAAACCGACCACTAACACACAAGGCTAGATACACCCAGTTTATGGATTAACACCCCACAGATTAATACACCCATGAATGGGCACACCCCACATATTAACCTAACAAGGCTAGACATATGATAATCACACAAACCATGTAAGATGTTACTCAGCAATTTTCATATGATCATATTAGGACTTTCGTAAGATGAACTTGGCCGAAGCGAAAGCATGCCAACACATATTCCGAGAAATATGTAAGCGAGTTAAACTCAGCTCGAAGTCTCAAATGTGTATAATAGAAAATTATATTGTAACACGACTTATATCTCAATTTAGGAGATAGAGTAGAAATAGACTTTCCAGGTGATAGATGAGTTTCAGTCTCACATACCTTTTGTTGATGAAGTTTCACAAGATCCCCTTAGTAGTTCTTCGTCTTCAAATGATGAACGACATGAAATCTAAATCTCAACTACACAATCTATGTCCTAGTCCGAGATATCTAAATAGTTTAGAAATCAAGACTTATAGTTTTGATCACTAAGATTGACAAACATGCTTGAGATAGCAACGCATGCGAGTTCGACCGAGCAATGCTCTAACAATCTCCCCCTTTGTCAATTTTAGTGACAAAACTATCAATATATATGGATTACAAAATAAATAAAAACTTTGTAGCTTCTCATCCAAATGCTTGATCTCCTTGGCATCTTCAACACGACTCGAAATCTTCCTCACTTCCAAGTACTCCATGATTCTAAACGTGTTCAACTCAGCATCATAGTTGTTGAAGAGTAGCGATAACAATGAGAAAACAAGTGCTCTCGATCATTGTTATACAGTGTCATAGTATTATTACACAACATCAAAGTTCAATTGTATCACAACTTTGACAACAATATAGTGGTGATATGTATCACTCCCCCTTAGTCAATACATCATCTCAATATGAAAACCACTTCCCCTTACATAATGATCTGTAAACCATATGTATTTGTAGTATGAAAATACACATTAATTCTCCCCCTTTTATCAATATAAATTGTCAAAGGTACGAAAACTAGTGGGATCCTCATGAAATTTCCATATAGATTCTTCATGACCAAAAGAGAACAACATACTAACAAATTTATATGCAGTCATAAAGCCTAAACTAAATGCATTCATCAAGGAGTTTATAAAGATATAAGATAACCCCTATAATATTACACAACCGCACTCCCTACAAAGATATGGCGATTAAGAACCAGTTTAAAAACAACTCTCCCCCATAAAATGTCATTCCCGGAAGAACAACAAAGGCGACCTTGCTTTTATAAGAAAAGAAGGATTTCTTTGGATATAACCAAATCACATGAAAATATGAATTTGTATCCAAAAATCTCAATTGAATCAATCACAAAATGATCAATTCAATTGCTCATGCTCAACATAAGAAAAATTACGGAGCAACACAGTAAATACACAAAGATATGGATCCGGGAAGATCAATATTGCGTAATAAACAAGGATTCAATCTATTTTTCATCACTATTTTCACAATGACATATAATAAACATAATCCTTGTAAACAAAAGTTCATCCTTTCTTCCATAAATATTTTCATAATGACATAAAAGGCTTAACTTTTGTATTGTCAAAAGTTCATTCTATCTTTTATCAATACATTCATACCGACATATATTAGAGATAACTTTTGAACAAGTATGGGACGGTCAAGGTTCATGGACGTAAACAACATATCCCATAACAATTTGAAATATATAAAATCATAAAGATTAAAATTCCAAACATCATCTTCCAAATAGCTTAGGATTTAAATCAATAAATCTAAAAACATTGAAGATGAAAATGTTTGGAACTAGCTATGTGTAATCACAATAATGGCTATTCCAAACCTCAGTAATCCTTCTAAACAAAAACAAGAATAAAAATTATCATAAGAAGTTTCCTAAACATTAAGACCTCTGAAAAATTCTTTATTTGTCCCCGAACTCTTTGTCGTCAACAACCATGGGAACATATGGTTCGTGAATATAGGAGTCAATTCCAACAAACCTTCTAGGCTGATGATGTCAAACCATGGCCTTATAATTTTCAAGAGTTCTCATAACAATAGCCTTTATTTGTTGAATCTCCTTTTTTGTTTCTTTCAACTCTTCAAGAACACCAGAAAACTTCTGAGAATTTGAAGGAACAACTCTTGGCTTCCTCACATTCCTTCATTTTCTTTTCAAAGTTGGAGGTAACGGAGATTTTTCTTTTTCCTTCATGATTTATGGCTTAACAATCATATTAACTTCTTTTCCATCAAAAGACATGATGACTGGAGTATCCATAAGAGTACGGGTTTGTGAGAGGAAATCACAATTTAAAATCAACAAGCAGTGTTAGGGGTAGAAAGAGTTTCAGAGAAGGAAAAAGGAATGTAGGGTTACACAATATTTAAACAGGTTCATGCGCGCAAAACTCACCACCCTAAAAAGAGTAGAATTATCGAGAATAACCATCCTTTATTGATTGACAGGGAATTCCAATTTTGCAAAGCACAGCAAAACTAAGAAAAGAAAAGAGAAAAAAAAACTTTTCCTAAAGCCTGAGGTGTGCACAATCTTGTCTCTTTTGAACAAGCTCATGAGACACGATACACACTAAACAACACAATCAAGTTGTGCTGCGGTGAACAACAATCTGTCCATCATATCCCTTTTTGAAGGAATTCATAGAATTCTGTCTATCAAAATGTTTAGACCATACTTTCTTTTATAATGGTCTTATCTTATCGTTGGAAACCAACTTCTTCGAAAAAATCTTACATACCTCGGCAGTTTTTTGAGCGAGTTTAAGCTTGTTTGCTAGTCGATTTTCTCTTCATTTAAGTTTGTTGACATATCTCATTCTGTGCTTGTACTTAAAACACTTTGAAAGTTCATGACCCTTGAGTGAACAATAAGAGCATGTCATCGCAAATGATGATTCAGACGCCTGGGATGTGCAAGTTGTAAGACACATGATGGAACCTGAAAAATCATATCGAGAGTTTCCAACAAAAAGGTCAATTTTTTCTTCCAGATTGGTTGAGTCTTCTTCTGAAAGAATATCAATATTGATGTATATATGTCTATAATTATCAAAATCAATATTTTCACAAAGAAGTGCAACACTTGATTTTTCGTCTTCATTGGAATCATAGTGATCAGATATTTCATCAAGAGTTGCAGCAAGACCTTTGTTCCCAGTGTATTTCCTCCGGTTAGGACACTCATTTGAAAAATGACCAAAAACTTTACACTTAAAACACTGAGGCATATCCTCGTCATCAGTCTCGTCAGCATCCCTATTTTTAGGAGGAACGCGATTGTGAGGTTTAACTGATGACCTGGGTTTATCTCTGGAAAACCGTTTACTTCTCTTCAATAGAAGATCTCTAAACTGTCTTGTGATCAAAGAGACCTACTTATCAAGATATTCATCTGATGAATCATCCTCAGAAAGTTCATCCTTAGAGACACAAGCACTTTTACTTTTGTCAAGTAATCTAGTGTTCTTTTGTGCTTTAAAGGCAACATCCTTTCCGATTTTAGATGTATGCTCATGATCAAAGATCTTTAGATTTCCAACCAGTGTATTTCTGGAGAGAGCATCAAGGTTATTTCCCTCAACGATGGCATGCTTCTTAGAATCATATCTAGATGGCAGCGATCTGAGAATTTTCATCATAATGTCCTTTTCAGGAATAGTCTTACCCAATGCAAAAGATGCATTAACAATTTCAGACACTTTGTGATTAAACTCATCAAATGAATCTTCATCTGCCATATGAAGGTTTTTCCAATCGGAATTACGGTTTTGAAGCCTAGCTTCCTTCTCACTGGTGTTACCTTCAAATACAGTTTCTAAGATATCCCAAGCATCTTTTGACCGAGTGCCCGTAGTCACATGGTGCTGAAGATCCGGGGTAATGGCATGTATGATTGCATTCAAACCGTCGGAATTTTGCTTTGCAGCAAGAATCTCAGCAGCGTCATATGCACCAATATTCTTTGGAACGTTCGCATTTCTGACTGCAACAACGGGAGCATCATATCCATTAACAACATAAACCCATGATTGAAAATCATGCGCTTGAAGAAAGGCATGCATAGCAATTTTCCACCACAAGTAATTAGATCCATTGAAGACTGGTGGTACGTTTATAGACATATCACCTCTGTCCATATAAGATCGCTACAAACACAAACTTATAAGGTCTTTAACGTGTTTGCCTGCTCTGATACTAATTGAAAATGCGGGGGTCTAACAACCACACCCAACAATTCGTTTGGAAATCTGAGAGGACTCACTCCAATATACTTTCTAGAGAATCAACTAGACAGTCAGACTCAATCTATAAAAAAGTATATCAAAGAGTTTTATATCTCTAACTCTTAATTCAATCCGCAATCAGCAAATAGAAATTTGCGAGCCCGATTTAATATAAGAGGAGTAAACTTGAACGGTACCAAAGACCAATGTTCAAGGATTAATCAATCTCAATCAACAACCAAAGGTTGGATTTCCTAATTGATAGATACAACACACAGCCTGTGATATTTCAATTATATAACAAAATATAATGCGAAAAAGAAATAACACAGACACCAGAATTTTTTTAACGAGGAAACCGCAAATGCAGAAAAACCCCGGGACCTAGTCCAGTTTGAACACCACACTGTATTAAGCCGCTACAGACACTAGCCTACTACCAATTAACTTCGTATTGGACTGTAGTTAAACCCTAATCAATCTCACACTGATTCAAGGTACAGTTGCGCTCCTTACGTCTCTGATCCCAGCAGGATACTACACACTTGATTCTCTTAGCTGATCTCACCCACAACTAAGAGTTGCTACGACCCAAAGTCGAACACTTGATAAACAAATCTGTCTCACACAGAAAAGTCTATAGATTGAATAAATTTGTCTCCGACAGAAATACCCAAGAGTTTTTGTTCCGTCTTTTGATAAATCAAGGTGAACAAGAACCAATTGATAAACATGACTTGTATTCCCGAAGAACAGTCTAGTATTTTCAGTCGCCTCACAATAATTTAAATCGTATGATGGCGAAACTAGATATTGTGGAATCACAAACGATGAGAAGTAGATGTTTGTGATCATATTTTATCTTGACTATCGGAGAAATTAATCTCGAGCAAATCTTAGAGAAGATAGTACTCAAACGATAGAATCAGGCAAGATCAGAACACGCAACTACAAGAGAAATAGTTGGGTCCATCTTCACAATCCCAATGAAGTCTTTCAAGTCGTTAACCTACAAGGTTTAGGAAAACCTAAGGTTAAAGGAGAATTGACTCTAGCTTATACAACTAGTAACACACAGGAGGTGTGGGGATTAGATTTCCCAGTTGCTAGAGTTCTCCTTTATATAGTTTTCAAATCAGGGTTTGGAATCTAAGTTGCCTTGGTAACAAAGCATTCATTATTCACCGTTAGATGAAAAACCTGATTCAACCAAGCTAATATCTTTCAACCGTTAGATCGAACTTAGCTTGTTACACACAAATTGAAGGTACCCTCATTTAGGTTTATGAACTGTACCTAAATGTGTACACCATGTTGACTCACAATATTTAACCGAAGTTAGCCATATGATTAACTCTCATATCAACCATATTCATCTTAACCATAACTAGTTTAAATGGCTCAAATGAAACTAGTTAAAGAGTTGTTCAATTGCTATATTCTCATAGAAGTATACAAGAACACAACTGAAACAAAATCGGTTTGATTCACTCGAATCAATTCATCAACAGTATAGCCACGGTTTAAAAAGATTACAATCCTTATTATATAAATGTTTAAGCTCATGTACACAACTGATTTTAGAAAGTAACCCATTCAAGTATGCAAACGGGTAAGCATACTTAAGTAGTCGGACCAAGTTTGAGTAACGCCAGTACGCGAACGAGTGCGCATACTATTTACATTTCCAAACTCCAACAGAATTTCACGGAGGTGAACTTTCCGCAAGTATGCGTACGGGTACGCAAACTTACCCAGACATCAGCATCCACCCGTACGCGTACGGGTACGCATACTTCAGGCTCCCGGTTTTGGACTTGCACACTAATGTGATTAACACACTATGTTTATATCGAAACATGGTTACTTGATTCTAAACTCTTTATTTCAATAATTGAAACTTTCTTAGAGGATGACAATAATCATTTTCGCAATACTATTAGCATCAAAGCAATTTTCAAGTTATTGAAATTATCATAGTGAAACATTCCAAGATTACACCAAAATGATTGTATCACACAAACCATGTAAGATGTTACTCGGCAATTTTCATACGATCATATTCGGACTTTCGTCACGAATGTAAGATGAACTTGGCCGAAGCGAAATCTTGCCAACTCATATTCCGAGAAATATGTAAGCGAGATAAACTCAACTTGAAATCTCAAATATGTATAATAGAAAACTATATCGTAACACGACATATGTCTAAATATGGGAGATAGAGTAGAAATAGACTTTCCAAATAATAGATGAGTTTCAGTCTCACATACCTTAGTAGTTCCACAAGCTCCCCTTAGTAGTTCTTCGTCTTCAAATGATGAACGACGTGAAAGCTAAAGCTCAACTACACAATCTATGTCCTATTCCGAGACATCTAAATGCTAGAAATCATGAATTATAGTTTTGATCACTAACATTGACAAACATGCTTGAGATAGCAACGCATGCGAGTTCGTCCGAGCAATGCTATAACACATACGTATGTAATGTGAACTACAAAATAATTCTCCCCCTTTTTATCAATATAAATTGGCAAAAGTACGAACACTAGTGGGGTCATAATGAAATTCTCCAATAGATTATTCATGACTAAAAGAGAACATATCAACTTTTTTTCGATGATTTCACATAGTCGGAACTTGGTGTATTCATCAAGGAGTTTATAAAGATACAAGAAAACTCCTACAATATTCCACAACCGCACTCCCCACAAAGATTTGACAATTAAGCACAAGTTCAATTAAGAACTCTCCCCCATAAAATGTCATTCCCAAAAGAACAACAAGAGCGACCTTACTTTTACGAGAAAAGAGGGATTTCTTTGGACATTAAAAAATCACATGAAACATGAATTTGTATCCAGAATACTCAAATTAGTTAACCACAAGAGAACCTTAATGATTAATTTAATTGGAAATGCTCAACATAAGAAAACTTACGGAGTCATACAGTACTTTCACATAGAAGTGGATCAGGGAAAGATCAATACTGCGGAATATTCAAAAGTTCATTCTATCTTTAATCAATATTTGCATAAAAACATAACCGACTTAACTTTTGAAATATATGAGATAATCATAGTTCATGGACATAAACACACATATCCCATAAAATTTTTGCAATATATAAAACCATAAAGATTAATACTGCAAAATCATCTTCCAAATAACTTAGAATTTAAATAAATAAATCTAAAACATTGCAGGATGAAAATCATTGGCTATAGCTATGTGTAATCACAATATATGTTATTCCAAAACCTAGTTATCCTTCTTAAAACACAAGAATAAATTCTCATAAGAAGTTTCCTAGACATTATTTAAGCAAGAAAAAAAAGGTTATTTCACTTACTTTGAAGACTCTTCTCATATTCCCTATAATCATCAAGTTCATCTTCGATTAAATCAATTATGGATTCGATATTATCCATCTTGTCCTCAAGTATTTTGGTTTAAGATTCGAGTTCTCTCTTCAAAATAGTACTTGTTCCAAGACGAGATTCATGGTTAATGAGAGTTTATCAAAATGAGAGACATTGAGATTCACATCTGAGGAGAAATCACGTTTTTTATGACACATCTCATTATCAGAAGAATCAAAACGAACTTTCTTAGAGGGAAAGAGCACAGTCCAGACATCATATTATTTACTGGAAAGACTTGATGAGGACATGATAGAAGAAGATAAATGAAATGCTTGGTTAGAAGAAATAAATATTTCAACTTAAAAACGTGGATGATATGAAATAAATTTCCAAAACGACCTTTGACAAAACCCTATCAGAATTTTGGATATCCCCAAAAGAATATTATTAGGTAAACCGTTTATGAATAAAACGGTTCTTAGATAAATAACTGAAATTAGAGCACAAGAACAAAAGCAAAAACAAGTCAGCAGATAAGTAACACAAATCTTTTCACGTCCTTCTTGAAAATTATGGTTCTTGTCCAAGGGAAAACAAGAACACCTTTAATCCTATTACAAATAAAGGATCGGGTGGATTTTTATGAGAAGATGATGATTTCGTTACTCCTTGTTTTTGATTTCTCTTTATGGTGGAAAGATCAAGAGTAGACGTCTTCCTTTCCTGCAATTTTCTGAAAACCCTGTTTATCGATTTTTGCAAACTATGAATAGTTCTGAATATCTCTTTAGAAAGTGATGTAGATTTCTTATGAGATTTTCTTTTCTCCTTCTAGTAACGTAAATTAATAGAAAAATATTTTTCAAGAACCTTTGTGCAAATCATATCTGGGTGATCCTGGATTTCATACAAGGGTAACAAACGATTTTTCGTGTCATTGTATTTTACCTTGTCTTTTACGTTACAAGAGAGGTTTGAAAAAGACATGATATCAGGAGTAATATGTTGATTGGGTTTAAAAGAGTTTGTCTAAGATAATCGATTCTTCTTCTTAAAGTCACGGTTGCGAGATGTCGCATTTTCCTGTCTTAATTTTTTCAGTTGACATTCCAGATCATCAATCCTTTTAATCCATGCTACCTTCTCCAGTCGAAACATACTCTTCATTGAGTACAAATCTTTGGTCAAAAGATCAATTTTCTTTTATCAGGAAGTTAGATCGTGTATCATGGAATAATTATAGCTGTTAGAAAGATAAGTGTGATTATCAACAAAGTAGGTGAGAGAACTTTCACAGACTTCTTCCTCGGGACAGTAGTCAAGAGTTGCCATCCATGCTTTGGTTAACTCACTAACCTCCTTATTAGGATAAACAGAGATATTATGAATACTTTTATAGAACTTGGAACAAGTTCCATTATCATAGTCTTTGTGAACTTTTTCATCCTTCTTATTGACTTACGACGAATTATTTTGAGACTTTTTGTTTCTCTGTCTAAGAGTTTTCTTTAATTGTTGTACAAACAGTGAAAGAAAGCAATTCTCATCCTTTGTATATCAATCAATTCAAGACATAGAGACTTTACATCAGATGTAGCAATAGGATTGCAAGACATGTGAAGTTTTTCTATTTTACTCAATTCAAGATAAAAAAAATCTTTAGTTTTCCAACAAGAGTGTTTCTGGAAAGAGTTTCAAGGTTATTTGGCATGTTTCTTAGAATCGTATCTAGCTGGCAACTATCTGAGAATTTTCATCATAATATCCTTTTCAGGAATAGTCTTACCTAATGAAAAAGATGCATTAAAAATTTCAGACACTTTGTGATTAAATTCATCAAATGAATCTTCATCAGCCATACAAAGATTTTCCCAATCAGAAATTAGGTTTTGAATCCTAGCTTGTTTTTCAGAGGTATTCCCTTCAAATATGGTTTTTAAGATATCCCAAACATCTTTAGACCAGCGCACATAGTCACATGGTGCTGAAGATCTGGGGCAATGGCATGTATGATAGAATTTAAGCCTGTCGGAATTTTGTTTTGCAGCGAGAATCTCTTCAGGATCATACCTACCAATATCCTTTGCGATAGTTACACCGTCTACTGTAACCATTGGAGGATCATAACCATTAACAAAAAGAACCAATGATTGAAAATCACGCTCTTGAAGAAAGGTACGTATAACAATTTTTCACTATAAGTAATTTGAGCCATTGAAGATTGGCGGTACGTTTATAGAGATATCACTTCTGTCCATAGAGTCAGATTGCTACAACACACAGACTTATGAGGTCTTAGCGTGTTTGCCTGCTCTGATACCAATTGAAAAAGAGGGGGTCCAACAACCACACCCAATATTCCATTCGGAAATCTATATGGACTAACTCCAATATAATTCCAAGAGAATCAACTAGACAGTCAGACTCAATCAAGGAAAAACATCCAAGAGTTATATCCCAATTTCTCAATACAATTTGCAATCGAACAGATAGAAATCTGTGAGCCTGATTGATATGAGAAATAACTTGAACGGTATCAAAAAACAATGTTCAAGTGTCAATAAATTTTAATCAACAACCAAAGGTCGTATTTACCAATTGATTTAACTGACAACATGTGATATTTCAATTATATAAACAAATATAATGCGGAAAAGAAATAACACAGACACCAGAAGTTTTGTGAACGAGGAAACCGTAAATGCGGAAAAACCCCGTAACCTAGTCCAGATTTGAACACCACATTGTATTAAGCCGCTACAGATACTAGGCTACTACAAGTTAACTTCAGAATAGAATGTAGTTGAGCCCTAACCAAGTCTCACACCGATTAAGGTACAGTCGCGTTCCTTACACCTCTGAATCCCAGCAGGACTCTATACACTTGATTCCCTTAGCTGCTCTCATCCACAACTAAGAATTTATACGACCTAAAGTAGAAGACTTTATAAACAAATCTGTATCCCACAGAAAAATCTATTCTGATAGATAAATCCGTCTCCCGCAGAAATACCTATGAAGTTTTTGTTCCGTCTTTTGATAAATCAAGGTGAAAAGGGACCAATTGATAATTCGATCTTATATTCCCGAAGAACAACCTAGAAATATCAATCACCTTACAATAACTTAACTATATGGTATTAGAACAAGTTATTGTGGAATCACAAAGATAGAGACGAAGAACTTTGGGATTACTTTTTATATCTTACCTATCGGAGATAAGCCAATCTTAGAGAATATAGTACTCGATACGATAGAACAAGTAAGATCATAACACACAACCACATAGAAAATAGTTGGGTCTAGCTTCAGAATCCCAATGAAGTCTTTAAGTAGTTAACCTGTAATGGTTTTAGGAAAAACCTAGGTTAAAGGAGAATCGACTCTAGTACGCAACTAGTATCACACAGGAGGTGTGGGGATTAGGTTTCCCAGTTGCTACAGTTCTCCCTTATATAGTCTTCAAATCAGGGTTTGATAGCTTTGAAACAAAGCAATCAATATTCAACGTTAGATGAAATCCTGATTTAAGATTCAAGTTAAGTTTTCTTAAAACCAAAGCAATATGTCTCCACCGTTAGATGGTCTTAGCTTGTTACACACAAATGAAATATACCTTCATTTAGATATGGGTAACCGTACCTGAACGTGTATATTTAGTTGGCTCAACAATAGTTAACCGAACTTAGCCATATGAACACTTTTATGTTAACCTTATTCATCTAACACTTCTAGATAAAATGATAATCAAATGAATCTAATTGCGTTACCCATAGAGTTGTCTAATTTTTTATATTCTCATAGAAGTAAACAAGACACAACTGAAACAAAATCGGATTGATTCAAGAGAATCAATTCATGAAGATTAAGCCACGGTTTGCAAAAATTGCATTTCTTAATTTATATATGTATGTATTTGTTCAATAGTATGATATCATACTTAAACGATTTTATAACTTAAACCAACTTAGTTTACAAACGAGTACACAAACTTAAGTTTCATACTTTGGTCTTGTCCGACAGTTCCCAAACCGGTATGCATACTGTCGTCCCAGACCTAACTCAGGTAGAACCGTCCGCATATTGGTATGCGTACTTGTTTCCCGGGCTTTAACGGTTAAAACCGTTGGCATACTGGTATGCAAACTTGTTTTCCGAACCTGAATCATACCACAACATTTTGCATACTAGTATGCATACTGTGCTATATCCAGACAATGGTTAATTGTTCTAAACTCCCATTTCAATCATTGAAACATCCTTAGAAGACGGCAATAGCTGTATCACACAAACTATTAGCTTATAAGTAATTTTCAAGTGATCGAATGATCAATACGAAACATTCCGAGTCGACATCAAATGACCGTCTCACACAAATCTTGTATGATGTTTCAAGGAAATTTTTACATGATCATTTTTTGACTCATTATTTATTTTCCAACAAATAAACCAACTAAACTCATCAAGAATAATGATGAATGTACCTGAAGGAAAAAGCTTCAAACACATATTCCGAGAAACATATAAGCGAGTTAGACTCAGCTCGAAATATCAAATGTATATATGTAAAAGTCTATATAGCTATACGACTTAGTCTCAATAGGAGATAGAATAGAATAGACTTCTGAGTGATAGATAAGTTTTAGTCTCCACATACCTTTTGTTGATGAAGTTCCTCCAAGCTCTCCTCATTAGATCTTCGTCTTCACTCGATGAACACCGTGAAGTCTAAAGCTCAACTACACATTTTATCCTAGTCCGAGACATAACTATAAGTAGACTAGAAATCAAGACTTATAGTTTTGATCACATAAACTTAACAAACAAGCTTGAGATAGTAACGCTTACGAGTTCGACCGAGCAGTGCTCTAACAAACTCCTTAAATCCATCATGTCTTGATTTCCTTGGCTTCTTCAATTCCTTAAACTTTTCGTAATTTCAAGTTACAATTATTCTGAATGTGTTCAACTCAGCATTGTTGTTGTTGAAGAACCGATTCCATAGTGATAACAAATTTTGAGAATAAATATTCTCAACCGTCGTTATACAGAAACATGGTATTATTCCTTCTCCAAAGTTCAATTGTATCCCAACTCTGAAGTAATACCACGGCGATATGTTTCTACCCCTTAATCAATACTTACATATTTTGCATTATAGGTAAAACCTATAGATTATTGATTCACTCCCCCTTGCATAATAATCCGTAAACCATATGTATGTAGTAAGAAACTACTAAATAATTCTCCCCCTTTTTGTCAAAAAAATTAACAAAGGTACGAAAATCGTGGGATCGTAATGAATACAACCAAAACATATGTCAAGTTTTAAGGAAGTTTTGAGATTTCACATTATAATATGGTTAAAAAGCAACTCCTCATATGAACTTTATTTATATGATATCGCATATTAAGAAAATACTTAGCGCTCATCTAGGAGATTTAAGATACAAGCATACCCTTTCAATTCCATAGCCACACTCTCAACAAATATATAGCGACTAAGCACAAGTTCATTTAAGAACTCTCCCCCATTTGATGTCATTCCCAAGAGAACAACATGAGTGACGTTGCTTTATAAAAATAAGGATTTTGTTGGACATTAAAAAATCACATGAATTTGTATCAAAAAATCGAGTTAAAATAATCTCAATGCCAGTAACGAACAAAAATATCGACATGACTCATTATAAGAAAATCTTACGGAGTGTGTCAAGAAGTAAAACACAGAAGTGTGATCACATGTAGATCAATACTGCAAGAAAATTTGCAAAGAGTTTGTTTTGTTTTCCGTTTATAAAAACATAATATATTTAGCTTATGAGCATATATGAAATATCAGTTCGATTCACGAAAACATAAAGGCACATATATGATGATCTAATAATCCACGATGAGCTAATAATCCAAGATGCGCCCAAGACACCACAAACACCATTAACTGCGTAAATAAATAAGGTAAGGTTTTAATTTGGTCCTCACCAGTCCATAACACTATGTTAGTAGGTTATTTGGTGGAAAAGAATTTAATCATTAAGATTGGAATATGTCTTGACATGTTGAGGTATAACGAAATATTACATCTAGTGGAAATAATTTAGGTTATTGGTATGAAGATAAAGTGGATGTTGTTTCTAATCAATTGAGGAGCATGATTAGCGATAGAGGATGAAACCCTTAACCAATATTTTCTTCGCTTAATCATAATCACTATTTACTTTGTTTTTATTTATATTAGTATAGTTTAAAATTCATAGCTCATTTTGATTACATAAGAAGTTGAAAATAACAATTACTCTAACTGCATAAAATCCTACAACCATAACATATCAATTGAATCCCTTCGATGAAATACAAGATGATGCCAACGAACATAAGTGCAATATAAGAGCTGAAAAGATGAGGGTATCCAAATACGCCACAATCTTTTATTATCAACCTATAATCCCGATTCCAGGTGTGATCGTTTATGGACAAAGTCGAGACATTACGACAACTTGATATTCACTTGATAATAGTTACGGTCTGAAACCGATTTACTATAGGATCAATATCAAGTATTACAGATTTAACTTACTTGTGCATTTTACTTAATTATAATAAAAATTATAATGCGGAAAACAAAGTAAAAGACACAGCAAGATTTTGTTGACGAGAAAACTGCAAATGCAGAAAAACCCCCGGGACCTAGTCAAGTTTTGAATACTCTCAGAATTAAGACGCTATACAAAATCTAATACCAACTTTGTATAGTTGAGACCAAGAAGACTACCCCTAGCTACTAAGTTCCCTCAGTATCCATGCGCCTTCTACTTTTAGAGTCACACACGTGAATAACAAGTCCTTTGGATCGTATTCCAAACAGCAAAGCAAGAATCTGTTTGGTAACCACTCTAATCAATCTTGCTTAAGATAATATGAGTCGTTGACAGAGGCTCTTATGTTTAATCTAATAAACTCTTTTGTCTTGTTAGACCAATCTATCCAATGACTACCGAAATAATCAAGTTTAGATTCGCACTCAATCGATATAGATCTCAAAGAGAAATTATAGAGAGTTGTTGATCTCACGCAACTAATCAATCAAGTCTATCAAAGATAAACCGATGCTAGTTGGATCCCATCCGATCAACTTTTTTTCTCTAAATCCACAAGATACGAGAACTAATAAGAAATCTTCTTCGTATTCAAATCTTATATTGCCTTAAAATACCTGCACAACAACACTTGAATCCTCTTGTGATAAATCACACATGGAACAAAGTCTGTTAACAATGGATTATCACAAGATGTCTTCAGATCCGAAGATGGTTCTAAAGATCCCGTCGATACTTTGATCTAGTCTGAGTGAATCTCATATCAGAAGAATAAACAAACTAGGTGCAATCAAAGTTTCAACAACCGTTAGTCAATCAAATAAATAATCAAAAACCAATAACACTGCAATTATCTAGTTTTTCACCAACGGTACTCGTAGAGCTTCTTGATCCTTCAGAAATCTTAAAACGCGCGGTCGTAAGAGATTTCACCTAATTAGGATACTTTTCCTCTTCTAATAGACAGCTCCACCAAAAACAACAAGTAATAAAGTTTGCCTAGCTCTTAAGATAGTTTGCAAGAAATGCAAACTCAAGTATTTATACACCAAGGTTGTTTGGACAACAAGGAAATTCCAAAACTAAATTGGGTTTTCCTATTCCAAATAAATGTTAACCAATATTTTCGAAAACTCTCATGGAAAAACTTTTATTATTAGTTTAGGACATTAACTAATAATATAATCCAAATGATATGTTTTAAATGCTGGTAATTAAAACATATATTATGAAAATCATAATTAAATGCTTTTCACTTTTTCAGACCATGGATCACCTAGAGTATCAAGGAATATATTTGAACAATAATTGATAAGAGTTATGTACATGTTCAAATATGTCGACATCTAGAAGTTTCTTAGCAAACCCTAATTACAAGCTTCACAAAAAACTTACAGAGATATGTGAATATTGGAAACTCGGTTTTGCTTCTTGGGATTGGTTGTGCCAACCTCACAATGTAAGTTGTGATCGGTTATAACATGTTTCCCAAACCAGGTTGTGAACGGTTACACCTTACTTCCCGGAGGTATCTTGTGATCGGTTACACCTTACTTCCTGAGTTAGCTTGTGATCGGCTACACCTTGCTTCCCAAAGGTAGCTTGTGATTGATTAGAAATAAATTCCAAATCATCTTGTGACCGGTTATACCTTGTGAAAAATTGGGGGTCTAAAAACCACACCCAATATTTCGTTTAGGCAATCTGTATGGACTAACTCCAATATATTTCCAAGAGAATCAACTAGATAGTCAGAATCAATCAAGGAAAATACATCCAAGAATTATATCTCTATTTCTCAAATCAATCTACAATCGAACATATAGAAATCTGTGAGCCAGATTAATATGAGAAATAACTGGGATGGTACCAAAGACCAATATCCAAGTTTTAATCAATTTATATCAACAACCAAAGGTTGGATTATCTAATTGATTGAACTACGCACAACCTGTGATATTTCAATTATATAAAAATATAATGCGGAAAAGAAATAACACAGATACCAAAAATTTTGTTAGCGAGGAAACAGTAAATGCAGAAAAACCCCAGGACCTAGTCCAGATTTGACCACCACATTGTATTAAGCCGCTACAGACTCTAGCCTACTACCAATTAACTTCGTACTAGAATGTAGTTGAGCCCTAACCAATCTCACACTTATTAAGATACATTCGTGTTCCTTACGCCTCTTAAACCATGTCGAATTCTACGCACTTGATTCCCTTAGCTGATCTCACCCGAAACTAAGAGTTGCTATGACCCAAAGTCGAAGACTTGATAAACAAATCTGTCTCACACAGTAAAGTTTATTGCATAGATAACTCTATCTCCCACAGAAATACCTACGATTTTTTTGTTTCGTCTTTTGATAAATCAAGGTGAACAGGAACCAATTGATACATCAGACTTATATTCGCGAAGAATATCAAAGTAATATCAATCACCTCACAATAGTCTTAATCATATGGAAGAGAAACAAGATATTGTGAGATCACAAACGATGAGACGAAGATATTTGTGACTATTTTTTATCTTACCTATTGGAGATTAAATCTCGAGCAAATCTTAGAGAAGATAGTACTCAATACGATAGAACAAATTAAGATCAGAACATGCAACTATAGAGAAAATAGTTGGGTCTGGATTCAAAATCCCAATGAAGTCTTTAAGTCGTTAACCTATAATGGTTTTAGGAAAACCTAGGTTAAAGGAGAATCGACTCTAGTCGCAACTAGTATCATACAAGAGGTGTGTTGGAATAGGTTTCCCAGTTGCTAGAGTTCTCCCTTATATAGTGATTGAAGATTTTTTTTTGGGTTGTAGTAATGAGGTTCAAACTCTCGGACTTGTGAAGATTAAATTTAAATATTTAATAAAATTATATACAAAATTATTAACAATGGGTGCGAGAGGTAACCAAGACACTAGATTCCACTATTATGCAAAATTGAATGATAAATATTTCAAAACTCTATTCAATTCTTAAGTCCTCTTTTATCTTTAATACACTATCAATCATACAGATTCTCAAACATTATTTGTAAACCTTAAGCATAGATTATCAAGAGATTAAACCAAGCATAACCTATCAAACTGAATAACAAATAATTAAGACAATCATTCAAATAATTTAAAACTCTGCAAAAGCAGCGATTAGGTGAATTATATAATTAAATGAAATAGTTACCCATTTATGTTGCGTGAATAGCTTCCTCCATTGCCTTGGTTACGAGGGATTTATCTCATCATAGTAAAAATGCTCTCAAAATAATTTATTATGGCTCAAAAATGGTTTACAAATGATGAGAATATGAGAAATACAATAAAACCAGAGACCTACGACCCTCAGTGACAAAATAAAACTGCTGCAGCTATGTCGCAAACGCTGTGGCAAATAAGACTGCCTGATGTACGACCCACAGGTGTGAGTCGTTATTACTGTAGAAAAACGACTGCTGGTGCAGGTCCGTTCTTCGTGTTCTTCATGTTCATCAGCAGCAGCAGAAACCGAGTTTGGGAAAACTCGAATTTCTTCTTCTCTGGCTCTCCTCAGCCCCCCAGACTCTCGACACCTTTCCTAATCGACCCAATAGGCATTTTTATACTCGACACGCATTGAAATATTTCGAGTTAACTCCATATAATTTCTCTTCAAAACTGGCAGATACGAGAATATTTTCTTTCTCTTCTTTGCGTCTTCTAAGCTGTCTTTCCTTTTTTATCCTGATTTGATAGGGACGAATTTTGTTGAGTAAAGAAGAAAATCTTTTCCCATGCAATACGCATCGAATCAAATATTCGATGAAATATTTCTTCTTTACTGTAGTTCCCTGTTGAGCTCCGTTTCACTCGATCCAGCCCAATTCAGTTGATCCAATTGATTAAACTAACGTTTTTTTGCTCTACCAAGTCCAGCCCAATGAAAACTAGCCCTTGAATATCCTTATATCACGTCCAAAATTTTCTTCAACAATTACGTAGGTGAAAAACTATTTTTCCCGCCAAAACTCGGTTCAAATGGGGAAGAAACTGGTATCCCCCTATCCAGAGTAGGGGTGCGAATAGCAGCTGCCTTGGGGGTGACATGGGGGTGCCCCTTATTAATTAGGTTACCCCTTATCCAAAAGCGAGAGTCCGAATAACACTTGTCCTCCGGGTGCCAAAATCAACTTTTCGAGCCGAATTTTCCAAAAATGTTTATTTCCTAAACATACATACAAACACAATATTAGTACAAAAATAGAGTTCCAACAATACGGACATTGAGGACAAATTAGACACAAAAATGTGCCTATCATATAGTCTTCAAATTCAGGGTTTGTAATCAATGCTACCTTGGTAACAAACCATTCAATATTCACCGTTATATGAAAACCTGATTAGAGTCAAGCTAATATCTTTCAACCGTTAAATCGAACTTAGCTTGTTATATCTTGATTCCTTGGTTCTCCAACATTACTCGAAATCTTCGTTACTTCCAAGTACTCCAGTGATTCTGAACGTGTTCAACTCAGCATCATAGATGTTGAAGATCCGTAGCCATAACAATAAGAAAATAATTGTTCTCAATTATTGTTATACAATGTCATAGTATTATTACACAACATTAAATTCCAACTGCATCACAACTTTGACAATAATACTACGGTGATATGTATCACTCCCCCTTAGTCAATACTTCATCTCACAATGAACCCCCCCCCCACCCCTCTTTACATAATGATCCGTAAACCATATGTATTTGTAGTGTGAACTACATTAATTCTCCCCCTTTTTTTCAATATAAATTGGCAAAGGTACGAAAACTAGTGGGATCATAATGAAATTCTCATAGAGGTACTTCATGACTAAAAGAGAACATATCAACTTTGTTTCGATGATTTCACATAGTCGAAACTTAGTGTATTCATCAAGGAGTTTATAAAGATACAAGAAAACTCCTACAATATTCCACAGCTGCACTCCCCACAAAGATTTGGCAATTAAGCACAAGTTTAAATAAGAACTCTCTCCCATAAAATGTCATTCCCGAAAGAAAAACAATAGCGACCTTACTTTTGCACGAAAAGAACGATTTCTTTGGACATTAACAAATCACATGAACCATGAATTTGTATCCATAAAACTCAATTATATTAACCACAAGAAAACCCATGATTAATTTAATCTGAAATGCTCAACATAAGAGAACTTACAGAGTCATACAGTACTTTCACATAGAAGTGGACTAGGAAAAGATCAATACTGCGGAATATTCAAATATTCATTCTATTTTTCATCAATATTTGCGTAATGATAACATAGACTTAATCTTTGCAATCAAACGTTCATTTTATTTTCACAAACACACATATCCAAATAATTTTTGCAATATATAAAACCAATAAAGATGAATACTGCAAAATCATCTTCCAAATAAACTTTAGAATTTAAACAAAAAAATCTAAAAATACTGGAAGATGAAAATCATTGGCAATAGCAATGTGTAATCACAATATAAGCTATTCCTAACCCTAGTTATCCTTATTAAAACACAAGAATAAATTCTCATAAGAAGTTTCCTATATAAAATAAAAAACCAACAAGCTAAAAACAAAGAGACTCCTAAACCATCAAACCGATCATAAACTGAAATCAAAGAGCTTTTCCGGAACCCTCACGAGTCTTGAGACCTTTGAGCTTGTGATTGACAGCATCCACTGCTTCTTCAGAGAAGATATCCTCTTTGAGAAGATCTTTAACATGTGTCTTCATGAGAACAAGGTCAGAGTTAACCTTTTTCAACTCAGTTCTTAACACATAGAGACCCTTCATAGTATCAACGAGCTGCAGTTTTTCTTCCTCAAAGTATTTAAGAAAATCACAAACCACTTCAGCCGAAACCATCTCCTCATTCTCAACATCTTGATGAGAATAGGCATAGTAGCATGAGGCATCAGGATTTTGACCATCAATACCTACTAAGGTTCTTTTCTTCCTTCCTTTGGACTCGAAACCAATACCTTTATCAAGAAACCTCTTGCAAAAACACAAGTGCGAGAAGGTGAAGACATTCTTGACAAAAAAAATAAAAATATCCCAGAGTACGCGTACGTGACTCAATAGGTTTGGTATTTAAATGGTTTCTTAGGGACGATAATTTTTAGGGTTTCTTTCACAATTAAAACAAAACTAAAAGAAAAATAAAACTAAAACTTGCAACGCACCCTTTTACAAGTTTAAAACAAAACAATATAATTTTGTTATGTGAAGATTTTCTTTCACAATTTTTGGCTCAATAAATTTTATATTTCCACAGAGAGAAAAATTTAGAGCACAAGAGTAGCAGGCAACTTAGTTCCAACAAAAAAAATTCAAAAATAAAAGGACGACAATCGAAGAGATTCTCGAGACACAAACAATACTTAGGAAACACTTATCTGGAAACAATAGTTTAGCTATGGACGATAAGAGAATATCTCAACTAAGCAGAAAGCATTTTACCAATAAGTATACCTGATTATTAGTAAATCTTACTCAACAGGATTTTTGTGAGTAAGGATTCAACCCTTGTGACTAATTAACACAGGCATGATCTTTACGCTCATTGAATGAATATTGTCCATGGTTGATCCTCTTTTTCCTTCTAATTTTTGGGGGAAACCCTTTGGGATTTGATAAAGTATCATAAAACTTACTATCATCAAAGTATGAGACTAAGTTCGAATCCTTACCAGAATAAGTTTGTATGGAGGATTTTGACATCCTATTGATAAGATCCATGTATCCCTCAATTATTAGATTAAGATTATTCTTCATATCTCCACCGTTGCTTCCACAAAGTGGTACCTTTTTCACATCTTGAATATCATTCCTCATATTAGGTTGAAAAGAACCTCTCTAAAATCTCCTTGAACGATTTGTATTATTGCCACAATTGGTTCGAACGTTCGATTAGCATATTGAACTGACTTTCCTGGAAGAATTTATTGGGAGAGTACTAAAGCCAATAGGATTAGACACCGGTATGTCAGTTACACCTTTGAGTATTAAATCTAAGGTGTGCTGAAGTCAACAAAAGTAATTGTCATTCTTCAGTTTGGTCTTTCGTTGAACATGTTCTTTTGAATCACAGAAAATACATATTTTTTGATCACCAGAGTGATTAGAGTGTGTAGCTTTAGATACATCATTATAAGATTTCTTCCTTCCATGAGATGTGGTAACTCCATGATCAGTGGAAGAACCAAACACTTTTTTAGCTATAGGAAGGGTTTGCAGTTTAGCTTCTGAAGCTGTGTTCATTAGAGAAACGTAATTAGAACTAGCCACATTTTCTAATATCACGACAGAATCAGAAGTGATTGGTATGACGGACTCCACAGAACGACCTTTGTCTTGAATAGAGAGATTACTCAATAGTCGTTCTATTTCAAGGGCATATTCTTTGAGTTTAGCCTCGAGTAAGGTTCTGGAAGAACAAACAACAACATTTTCCTCACGAAGAACCTTCAATTGGGAATCACGATCTTTTACCACACTAACCATAGTATTGACCTTGTGTTCAACCTATTGATTTCAACTAACTAGATTCTAATAAGATTTAGAGTCGCTGTACTTTCTTAGGCTGCTTCCGTTTCTACTTCAGAGTCAGACTCGTCAGTAAGATAATCAGGGTAAAACATATCAATACTTGTTTATTACGTGTGAACTGCATGTTCATCTATATGTGAGATCGAAAAGTCTTTCTCTTTCATAGATTTCATAGAAACAAAACTTTTATTTCTGGTGATACGTTTGTCAGAAATAACACAATTATCCATAGAGTCAGATTGCTACAAACACAGACTTATGAGGTCTTGGACGTGTTTTCCGGCTCTGATACCAATTGAAAAACCGGGATTCTAACAACCACACCTAATATTTCGTTTAGGAAATCTGTATGGACTAACTCCAATATATTTCCAAGAGAATCAACTAGACAGTCAGACTCAATCAAGGAAAATACGTCCAAGAGTTATATCTCTATTTCTCAAATCAATCTGCAATCGAATAGATAGAAATTTGTGAGCCGGATTAATATGAGAAATAACTTGGATGGTACCAAAGACCAATATCCAAGTGTCAATAAATTTATATCATCAACCAAAGGTTGGATTATCTAATTGATTGAAGTACACACAACTTTTGATATTTCAATTATATAAAGATATAATGCGGATTAAAATAACACAGAAGAAAAACCCCGGGACCTAGTCCATATTTGAACACCACACTGTATAAAGCCGCTACATACTCTAGCTTACTAACAATCAACTTCGTCCTGGAATGTAGTTGAGCCCTAACCAATCTCACACTGATTAAGGTACAGTCGCGTTCCTTACGCCTCTTGAACCACGTAGGATTCTACGCACTTGATTCCCTTAGATAATCTTGCCCACAACTAAGAGTTGCTACGACCCAAAGTCGAAGACTTGATAAACAAATCTATCTCACACAGAAAAGTCTATTGAATATATAAATCTGTCAACCATAGAAATACCTACGAGTTTTTTTTTCTGTCTTTTGATAAATCAAGGTGAACATGAACCAATTAATACACCGGACTTATATTCCCAGAGAACAGCCTATTAATATCAATCACCTCGCAATAATCTTAATCGTGTGGAAGCGAAACAAGATATTACGGAATAACAAATGATGAGACAAAGATGTTTGTGACTATTTTTTTATCTTACCTATCGGAGATTAAATATCGAGCAAATATTAGAGAAGATAGTACTTAATACGATAAAACAAAGTAAGATCAAAACACGCACCTACAGAGAAAATAATTGGGTCTGGCTTCAGAATCCCAATGAAGTCTTTAAGTCATTAACCTATAATGGTTTTAGGAAAAACCTAGGTTAAAGGAGAATAGACTCTAGTCACAACAAGTATCACACAGGGTGTGTGGACATTAGGTTTCCCAGTTGCTAGAATTCTCCATTATATAGTCTTCAAATCAGGGCTTGCAATCAATGCTACCTTGGTAACAAAGCTGTTCAATATTCATCGTTAGATGAAAACCTGATTAGAGTCAAGCTAATATCTTTCAACAGTTAGATCGAATTTAGCTTGTTATACACAAATGAAATGTGACTTCATTTAGGTATGAGTAACCATACCCAAACGTGTGCACATAGTTGGATCAACAATAGTTAACCGAAGTTAGCCATATGAACACTTTCATATCAACCTTGTTCATCTTAATCACAACTAGTTCAAATGACTCTAATGAAACTAGTTATGGAGTTGTTCAATTGTTTATATTCTCATAGAAGTATATAATATACAATTGAAGCAAAATCGATTTTGATTCACTTGAATCAATTCATGAAAATTATATCAACGGTTTGCAAAAGATTGCATTCCTTAATATATAAGTATATTTGTTCATGAACAAACCGACTTTAGAACTTAAATCACTCAAGTATGCAAACGGGTATGCATACTTACAGTTCCGGACTTGGTCTGGGTTCGCCAGTATGCGAACGGGTACGTATACTGTCATAGGTGATCAAACTCAGTTGAATTCCCGGACTTGAACTTTTCAGCTGATATGCATACAAGTATGCGTACTAAGTGCCCGAACTTCAACTATCAAACTTATACGAATACGGGTATGCATACTATGGTTCCCGGACTTTAAATAACTTGCAACGATTAGCATATAAGTACGCATATTGTGCTATATCCAATCAATGGTGAATCGTTCTAAACTCCATCTTAATCATTGAAACATTCTTGGAAGACGAGAATAGCTGTATCACACAAACTATTAGATTCAAAGCAATTTTCAAGTGATCAATAGATAAATACGAAAAATTCCGAGTTTAAATCAAATGACTGTCTCACACAAATCATGTAAGATGTTACCATGCGATTTTCACATGATCATCTTTTGACTTTCGTCAAGAATAAAGATGAACTTGGTTAAAGAGAAAGCTTACCAACATATATTTCTAGAAATATATAAGCGAGTTGAACTCAGCTCGAAATATCAAATGTGTATAATGTAAATACTATATAGCCATACGACTTTTGTCTCAATAGGAGATAGAATAGAAATAGACTTCTGAGTGATAGATGAGTTCAAGTCTCCACATACCTTTTGTTGATGAAGTTCCACAAGCTCCCCTTAGTAGTTCTTCATCTTCAATCGATGAACGTCGTGAAGTCTAATGCTCAATTACACATTCTATCCTAATCCGAGACATAGATATAACTAGACTAGAAATCAAGACTTATAGTTTTGGCAACTAAACTTGACAACAAGCTTGAGATAACAATGCTTGCGAGTTCATCGAGCAGTGCTCTAACACCTTGGTTCCCAAAGTAACTCATGGTCGATTACAACTTGCATTCCAATATAGATTGTGATCAGTTACAACTACTGTTCGAGCATTACTCGGTCAACCTCGCATACATTGCTATCTCAAGCATGTTTGTCAATGTTAGTGATCAAAACTATAAGTCTTGATTTCTAGTCTATTATAGCTAAGTCTCAGACTAGGATATAAAATGTAGTTGAGCTCAAGGACTTCATGGCGATTCATCATACAAGAAGAAGAACTACTCAAGGAACCAGTGGAATTTCTCGACAAAAAGGTATGTGAAGACTTGAACTTATCTGTCACTCAAAAGTCTATCTACTCTATCTCCTACTCTTTGAGACAAGAAGCCGTATGCTATATATATAGACTTGGATTATACACATTTGGTATTTAGAGCCGAGTATATCTCAAAATATGTGTTGGTAAGCGTTTCGTTTCGATCAAGTTTATCTTTACCTAGTGACGAAAGTCATGATATGTATCAATCACTTTGAAAATTTCTTTGACGAGAAATGGTTTGTGAATAACAACTATATAACGTCCTCTAAGAATGTTTCAATGATTGAAATGAGAGTTTACTTTACATAACCAATGGTGGTGTTGATGGTGGTTTTTAGCTTAGGGTGAAAATCGTAAAACTGTTCATCTGACATGACATCACTATGACCATTAGCAAATTTAATGAATCAATCAGCATGTCTACGTAAGAATTACCGGGGTACCCTTTATTTTTACATGGGTCATATTCCAGGGCAGAACCCTTAACACCGACTGACATCATCTATGCCAAACCCTAATTCTCATGCTACCGCGCCAAGGCATGCCAACCATGCCAGCCACACCACTGTGCCAATGGCAGACCATGCCAGCCACGTCACCGCGCCAAGGCATGCCAGCCACGTCACCGCTCCAAGGCATGCCAGCCACACCACTGTACCAATGGCATACCATGCCAGCCGCACCACTGCGCGCCAATGGCATGCCATGCCAGCCACACCTCCGCGCCAAGGCATGCCAACCATGCCAGCCGCACCTCCGCGCCAAGGCATGCCAACCATACCAGAAGCACCACTGCGCCAATGGCATGCCATGCCAGCCACACCTCCGCGCCAAGGCATGCCAACCATGCCAGCCGCACCACTGCGCCAATAGCATACCATGCCAACCGCACCTCCGCGCCAAGGCATGCCAACCATGCCAGCCACACCACATGTGACAATGGCATGCCAACCACCTTCCTGCGCCATACCATGCCGACCTTCCCTATGCGGCTACCAAAACGAAGGCGTGCGATTATCAACGGCCACCCTTCCATCTTAGATGTAAATCTTAGTCGTCCATGGTCGCCAAACAACGCATGGTAACCTTTGGCCCAAACCCTAGTTTTGGCCACGCCAAACCGCGCCAAGGCATGCCATGCCACATGTGCCAATGGCATGCCAACCACCTTGCCGCGCCATACCATGTCGGCATTCCCTATGCATCTACCAAAACGAAGGCGTGCGATGATCAACGGCCACCCTTCCGTCTTAGATGCAAATCTTAGCCGTCCAAGGTCCCCAAACAACGCATGGTAACCTTTGGCCCAACGCCAAAACCCTAGTTTGGTCGCGCCTAAACTACGCCAAGGCATGCCGACCATGCCACATGTGCCAAATGGCATGCCACGCCATCCACCTTGCCGCGCCTAAGCCATGCCATGCCGACCTTCCCTTCATGGCTGCCAAAACGAAGGCGTGCGACAATCAACGACCACCCTTCCATCTTAGATGCAAATCTCAGCCGTCCAAGGTCACCAACCAACACATGGTAACCTTTGTCCCAACTCCAAAACCCTAGTTTTGGTCACGCCTAAACCGCGCCAAGGCATACCGTCCATGCCACATGTGCCAATGGCATGCCGGCCACCTTGCCGCGCCATACCATGCCGGCCTTCGCTATGCGGTTACCAAAACAAAGGCGTGCGACAATCAACGACCACCCTTCCATCTTAGATGCAAATCTCATTCCAAGGTCACCAAGCAACACATGGTAACCTTTGGCCCAACGCCAAAACCCTAGTTTTAGTCACGCCTAAACCGCGCCAAGGCATGCCGTCCATGCCACATGTGCCAATGGCATGCCAGCTGCCTCGTCGCGCCATACCATTCCGGCCTTCCCTATGCGGTTACCAAAACAAAGGCTGGCGACGATCAACGACCATCCTTCCATCTAAGATGAAAATCTTAGCCGTTCAAGGCCGCCAACCAACGCATGGTAACCTTTGGCACAACGCCAAAACCTTTGTTTTGGACACACCCAAACCGCGCCAAGGCATGCCAGCCATGCCACATGTGCCAATGGAATGCCAACCAACTTTTTCCGCGTCATACCATGCCGGCCTTCCCTATGCGGCTACCAAAACAAAGGATTGAGAAGATCAGCGGACACTTTTCCATCTAAGATGTAGATCTTAGCCGTCCAAGGTTACCAGCTAACATATGGAAACCTTTGGCCCGACGCCAAGCCCTAGTTTGGTCGCGCCCAAACAAAGCTAAAACCATAACTTTTGTCCGCGCCTAAACTAGGCCATATTAAAGCCGTATCGGCCATGCTTTCATTCCACTGGTTACCAAACGAAGGGTTGCAATAATCAACGGCTACCCTTCCTCTCAAGATGCAAAATCTCGGCCGTCGAAGGTCACCACCGATCCAGCAAGTCTCCCAAGCTCAACTTGCCGAACAACAACATGCTACATGTTTTCCACGAAAATACTCGAAACATCAACACATGTCACAAACTGGGGGATGTTCATTGGGTATTGGTTTGGTGGTTTACAGCGTGCGGCGTACACTACGCCCGTTATAAGACAGTGTCATAAGGATGAGGCGGTTAGTAAATACAGGGAGTAATGGTGAAACACTTTATTTTATGGAACATCAATTCCAGGCGTTACAGGTTACCACCTCCTCCCATTTACTCATCCGTTTTCCATTTCTTACGAGACCAGAGTACGTTTCACTTCGACTTGTATAAATAGGTCTTACCCATTTCTGCCGAATGACAAGTTCAGGTCAGGAGGATACAACACTCAGAAAATATTTGATAGCTTTCCATCTGTTAGATTCCCACTTTCTGATACAAGTCGTGAAACAACTATTCTAGTCTCAACACTCTCTTCGCTTCCCTCCCCAAAACCAACCCTTCTCCTTCACTTTGTGACCGTAGCAAGTCTGGAACGACCATTTCTTGGTTTAGGCCGGATTTGTACAGATTGATCTCTCGAATCTAAAGTACTCCCTTGCAGTACATTGTTTAGGGTTTAAACTCGTTTCTCACCCACACACCCGAAATTACCAAAATCAGCAGAAATCGTTTTCACCCTCAAACAATTGGCAACCACAGTAGGATATTGATCTTTCGGTTACAATGTCAACTTTCAATCCTCGATCTCATATTTCGACCCAGACGTCAGGACGGTAGAATCCAAACGACCCGCCCAGGGATCGACGACTCAGTTACCAGACGGCCCGGTTACCAGTCATGACACGACAAGGGATGACTGGGGACTTTCCACAGTCACGGCGGTGCTTCCCATAAAACTCGGTCTTACACCCGGGAGATTCCTTTTCATCAGGATATCCAAAAAACCGAGTAAGTCTTCCTAGAAAAAATACATGGTCTACTACTTTAAATATTCACAGGGGAGATAAAAAACCGATAGCCATATTTTTCCCGTGTTTCATGCTTTCTACTATCGCACAACATTCACAATTCCATGACTCCCTGGGGTACTCATGCCACTTATATTCATAACCAAAAACATCAATATTCTAAAACAGTTCATTCCAAATAATAATCCAAACCCGTCAGGGGTAATACTTGTCTATCAACCCAAAAATCCAGAAAATCAAAACCATAAACTAAGAGCTTTGTTTGCCTTTCAAAAAAAAAAAACAGTCACCTACCCGTACGTGCCTACTTTGCATAATAAGGATTACCCGTCACTATTCATGAGGTAGCCGACATTACTACGGTGATATTCGAAGAGGAATTGTTTATGACGAAGTGTTTCTACAAGTTTATGAAAGCATACCCACGACTAGGGTTTACACCAATTCAGAAGAATAATATTTCTACAGATTTATGGAAGGCATACCTATGGCTAGGGTTTGCACCAACACAAGAAAACAAGAAAACAAATTGAAAGAGAAATGCTGGAGTACATAGATGGAATATGCTTGCCCACTTTATTGCTACCGCGCTACAGCTAACACCAGGACGTGAGAACAAAGATACGAGATAAAAAGGAGAGCCAACCTCTTTCATACGCATAACATTTTTGGAATTTGAATAAGGAAATGATTTCCTATTTGATCTACGTATGTAAAGAGGAAACTGGGCCCGCAAGAACAAGTACGCGCCACGCCAATCCAGCGCCGTGCTAAGCCAACAATCTGCCCCATGCCAAGCCGACAGTCCGCGCCATACCAAATCCAAGCCAGCGTCCATGCCAAGCCAGCATCCACGCCAATCCAGCGCCCATTCCAAGCCGATCCAACGCCAGCATCTTGCATCCTTCTAGCGCTAACAACTTGCGTCTTTACAGCAGCTTGCATATTTCCAGCGCCAGCAGCTTGCATCCTTTCCAGCGCTAACAGCTTGCATCTTTACAGCATCTTGCATCTTCCCTGCGCCAGCAGCTTGCATCCTTCCAGTGTTTCTCTTGAACGCCCAGTAGAAGGGAATCAACAATCTAATTTCATTACACGAAAATATCATGAACGACTTCTCCAAAATCGAAGCAAAGAAAAATCAGCAACCCCCCTGAGTTCACAAAGACTCTTTCCCTGTCAGGAGATGCATGATTTCTGGGGACTTCTCCCGCAAAATCGTGCAGTCTATGATGAAACATTTATGTGAGATTTTATATTTCCCCAAGGCGCAACGTCAAGGCATATTTGCAGCCCTCAACCGCACTGCATCAGGGAAGCAGCTGTTTCCAACCAGAGAAGCCGTTCCCAAACCCCAACCTCTCCTGGAAAGCACGATTGATAGATGGAACTGGGGACTCCTAACCATTGTTCGCTTGAAGGGTGTCCAGTTTGACAGCATACTGATTAATGCAGCCGCTCCGCTTCAACATCCTCCGGTAGCGACTCCGCTTCAACGATCACTCCGACAGCTTCTCCTCTTCAACGCTCGCTCCAGCAGCCGCCCTGTTTCAGCGTTCTTTCCATAAGCTTCTCCAGGATCCGAAGATGAGGCTTCAACGTTCGGATTCTTAAGTTTCGACATCTTCTCCAAGAGCCGAAGTTGCTTCAACGATGCTTCTTCCTGTAAAGAGTCGTACCACCACGCTCCCCGTGTCAAGGATCATGATCACAACCAACCAATCTTCGTAGTTATGGACAGTTTGCTCGCTTATGCATCCAGCCAATCCTTTTACTTCCACGGATGCCCGTACAACTCCAGCCAATCTTTTTACTTCCACGGATGCCCATACAATTCCATCCAACCTACTTTGTTACCACGACAATGTAGTCTCTTCTGATTACATCTGCTACCAAGAATTGTTGCCGCTCATTTGTTGATACTAGCCAGAGCTTCACCATAGCAGCAATCACTACAAATATTGAAACATGTAAACCATACTTGAGGATTGAGGATATACACGGAATCCCTTTACTGTCAAAGCTCAGAAGACACAGTCAACCAAAAGGCCATAGCCGCAACAAGGTCATCTACTATTCAAGGGTGCAGCGCAAGAATATCATCACCTCTCTGTCTAGAAGACGCCTTCAACACTTTACGAGGCCACGGAGGATCCCAAGCCTGCTCAGAGGATAACAACTTAAGAAACTGAAGAAAAATGCGACTGGGGACTTCTCTTCGCAGTCCATCGACGACCATCAAAGACTCATGAGATAACTCCAGAGACGCAGATGAAAAATTTTCTTGAAGAAACAGAGGGATCCATGATAAACAACATAACTCTTCATTCCTACATCTTCGTTATCCAGAATATTCCGTCCATGCCATATCCTGAGCATCCCAGTGTCACATCCAGAAGAGTACGATAAGCTTGTATCAAATCACGCGGACTTGGATTCAAGGCGATGCAATGAAAACAGGATCCATATGGGGACTACCATCATGAGACGCTTTCACTCCCCTCAACCAGGTTATTTCTGATTTCAACATCAGCACTGTCGAAGTTTCACGAACCGCAGGAATTTCTCAACACGAAGCCGTACATGTACACCGAAGACTTCAAGAGCACGCCACAAAGATACATTCACATATTCATCCATGCTATCGGATCAAACCGAAGTATAACTGGGGACTTGTTACCACATCTCATTCCATACGATAGTCCAAGATTCAGAAGATGGTTCGAAGGATGTCGCATGGAACAAAGTCCTGGAAAACTTGATAGCAACACATCGGCAACGGAACGTCTCCATATTTCATCTGGGGGCGCCAGAAGTGTTCGACCATACAAGCATTCACAGTACATCATCATCACGATCATAAGGTCCAGGCACTGAACAACCTAAAGTCGAGGATGGACCGACACCGCAACCACAATCTCCAAGATTAACCCTGACATGATCGTTGTCGAGCATATATTCCATCCATCTGTCCCAAGAATGCAATGGAGTTTGGTAAATTTTGGAATCCACTGGAGAGACACTGCAGAAGAAAACACGGATACAAACGAGCAACAGAAAACAGAAGAAGTTCAATACCTCTTTTCATACGGACGGAGTTTCTAGAGTTTTGCACAAAATAAAGTTCTCATCTTGCTCCATGAACGGGAAAAGGTGACTCGGCGCGACTATGCTACCCCGGGCCCGCAAAATCCCTCCTGAATTCTCCTTGAGTTTCACTGTCGGGCCGTTTTCACCTCCTAAACGAGCTCAAAACCTAAATATTACTTCGTAAGGAGATATGAAATTCTTTTCCGGTCAGATGGAGGGGCGGACCGTCAAAATCCGAGTTCGTACGAGAATTCTACAACGATTTTAGTAAGGAGCACTAATTAGGGTTTCGGCATCCCAAACCCTGATTTCGACAAAGTTTCCAGGCACCATCACTACCATTTGATAACCGAAGTTCCAGCGTCATCACCATCGTTTGGTAGCCGAAGTTTTGAAACCAGTTTACACCATTCTGCAGACTGAAGACAGTTTCCACCATTCCGCTGACCGAAGCTAGTTTCCTCCATTCCAAGCCGACCAACGCCTGCGGCTCCCATTCCAAGCCGACCAACGCCTGTGGCTCCCATTCCAAGCTGACCAACGCCTGCGACTCCCATTCCAAGCCGACAATCTACATCTCATCACTTCACGGTCTAGCCAGCAACGCCACAAGTAGAATCTATGCAAGGCCGCCAAAACGAGAATCACGAACTCTCCTTACCTCTCGAAAAAGGTTAGTCGGGTCTTCTTGACCATCTTTTCACGAGTTGTCATTTCGATTTTATCCTCACCTGTCACCATCTTATGCTTACCTCGCAACAATGCTCCTGTTCCGAGCTAAGCAGGGGACTTAATGTTGATGATGGTTTTTAGCTTAGGGTCAAAATCGTAAAACTGTACATCTGACATGACGTCACTATGACCATTAGCACATTTATTGAATCAATCAGCATGCCTACGTAAGAATTACCGGGGTACCCTTTTTTTTACATGGGTCATGTTCCACGGCAGAACCCTTAACAATGACGGACATCATCTATGCCAAACCCAAATTCTCATGCTACCGCGCCAAGGCATGCCAACCATGCCATCCGCACCACTGTGCCAATGGCATAACATGCCAGCCACGTCACCGCGCCAAGGCATGCCAGCCACACCACTGTGCCAATGGCATATCAGGACATCCACATCTCCGTGCCAAGGCATGCCAACCATGCCAGCCGCACCACTGCGCCAATGGCATGCCATGCAAGCCGCACCTCCGCGCCAAGGCATTCCAACCATGCCAGCCGCACCACTGCGCCAATGGCATGCCATGCTAGACGCACCACATGTGCCAATGGCATGCCAACCACCTTGCTGCGCCATACCATGTCGGCATTCCCTAATGCGGCTACCAAAACGAAGGCGTGCGATGATCAACGGCCACCCTTCCATCTTAGATGCAAATCTTAGCCATCCAAGGTCGCCAAACAACACATGGTAACCTTTGGCCCAAACCCTAATTTTGGCCACGCCAAACCGCGCCAAGGCATGCCATGCCACATGTGCCAATGGCTGCCAACATCTTTGTCGCGCCATACCATGCCGGCTTCCCTATGCGGCTACCAAAACGAAAGTGCGATGATCAACGGCCACCCTTCCATCTTAGATGAAAATCTTAGCCGTCCAAGGTCCCCAAACAATACATAGTAACCTTTGTCCCAAAACCAAAACCCTAGATTGGCCACGCCTAAACCACGCAAAGGCATGCCGACCATGCCACATGCTCCAATGGCATGCCGCGCCATCCACCTTGCCGCGCCTAAGCCATGCCATTCCGGCCTTCCCTTCACGGCTGCAAAAACGAAGGCGTGCGACAATCAACGGCCACCTTTCCATCTTAGATGCAAATCTCAGTCGTCCAAGGTCACCAACCAACACATGGTAACCTTTGGCCCAACACCAAAACCCTAGTTTTGTTCACTCCCAAACCGCGCCAAGGCATACTGGCCATGCCACATGTGCCAATGGAATGCCATCCACCTTGCCGCGCCATACCATGACAGCCTTCCCTATGCGGTTACCAAAACAAAGGCGTGCGACAATCAACGACCACCCTTCCATCTTAGATGCAAATCTCAGCCATCCAATGTCACCAACCAACACATAGTGACCTTTGGCCCAATGCCAAAACCCAAGTTTTGGTCACGCCCAAACCGCGCCAAGGCATGCCGGCCATGCCACATGTGTCAATGGCATGCCATCCACCTTGCCGCGCCATACCATGCCGGCCTTCCCTATGCGGTTACCAAAACAAAGGCTGGCGAAAATCAACGGACATCCTTCCATCTAAGATGCAAATCTTAGCCGTCCAAGGTCGCCAACCAACGCATGGTAACCTTTGTCCCAACGCCAAAACCTTTGTTTTGGTTACTCCCAAACCGCGCTAAGGCATGCCAGCCATGCCACATGTGCCAATGGCATGCCAACCACCTTGCCGCGTCATACCATGCCGGCCTTCCCAATGCGGCTACCAAAACAAAGGCTTGCGAAGATCAACGGCCACTTTTTCATCTAAGATGCAGATCTTAGCCGTCCAAGGTTACCATCTAACGCATGGAAACCTTTGGCTCGACGCCAAGCCCTAGTTTGGTCGTGCCCCAACAAAGCCAAAACCCTAACTTTTGGCCGCGCCTAAACTAGGCCATATTAAAACCGTACCGGCCATGCTTTCATGCCACTGGCTACCAAACGAAGGGTTGCAATAATCAACGGCTACCCTTCCTCTCAAGGTGCAAAATCTCGACCGTCGAAGGTCACCACCGAGCCGGCAAGTCTCCCAAGCTCAACTTGCCGAACAACAACATGCTACATGTTTTCGAAGAAAACACTCGAGACATCAACACATGTCACAAACTGGGGGATGCTCATTGGGTATTGGTTTGGAGGTTTACAGCGTGGGGCGTACACTACGCCCGTTATAAGACAGTGTCATAAGGATGAGGCGGTTAGCAAATACAAGGAGTAATATTGAAACACTTTCTTTTATTGAACATCAATTCCAGGCATTATCGGTTACCACCTCCTCCCATTTACTCATCCGTTTTTCATTTCTTACGAGACCAGAGTACGTTTCATTTCGACTTGTATAAATAGGTCTTACCTATTTCCACCGAACGATAAGTTCATGTCAGGAGGATACAACACTCAGAAAATATTTACTAGTTTTCCATCTGTTAGCTTCTCACGTTATGATACAAGTCGTGAAACAACTACTCTTCCAGAATCAACTATTCTGGTCTCAACACTCTCTTCGCTTCCCTCCCCAAAACCAACCATTCTCCTTCACTTTGTGACCGAAGCAAGTCTGGAACGGCCATTTCTTGGTTTAGTCCGGATTTGTACAGATTGATCTCTCGAATCTAAAGTACTCCCTTGCAGTACATTGTTCAGGGTTTAAACTCGTTTCTCACCCACACACCCGAAATTACCAAAATCAGCAGAAATCGTTTTCATCCTCAAACAGGTGGACATAACATTATTGTGGAAACACATTTATGTATAAGTCCTATTCCTTGAACCAAAGTTTGCAAACTTTGTTGATCAAGAGAAACCGGAAGAATAGCTTTTCCAAGTCCGCGAACTCAGTCCGCGAACTGCCGAACTTCTCATCCCGAGAAATTCTGCTAGAGTTGACAAACTAGACTAGTCCGCGAACCGGCGGAAGGTCTTTGCCGAGATTTTCTGCTGGAGTTTGTAAACTCTACCGGTTGCTTAATTCCGCGAACCTAATCTGCGAACTTAAGAATGTTATATATCTGGATATGATTTCTGAACTTAAACTTATAAAGACTAAGGAATGCAGTTTGCAAACCGTGGCTATAAAGTTCATGAACCGATTCGAGTGAATCAAATCATCTTTGCTTCAATTGTGTCTTGTATAGTACATAAGATTTCCTTGCAATTGAACAACTCTCTAACCAGTTCATATGAGTCATTTGAACTAGTTACGGTGAAGAAGAACATGATGCTCATATGGCTAACCTTTTGGTTGACTATTATTGAACCAACAAGTGCATACGTTTGGGTACGGTTAACAAACCTAAAAACGTGCATTGTCAAGTGTGTGTGTGTGTAACAAGCTAAGTTTTCGATCTAACGGTTGAGAAATATTATCTTGAATCTAAATCAGGTTTTCATCTAACGGTGGATATTGTTTGCTTTGTGACCAAGGAAAAACCCTGATTTGAAAGACTATCTAAAGGAGACATCTAGCATTGTGCAAAACTAATCCCCTTATAGGTGTAAAATACACCGTATTTACTATCTAGAGTTTATGCTTTCTTTGCTATTTTTTCTTGTAAATTATGTATTTTACGCATGTTTTGAGTTTTGTAGATACTTTGGAGTTGCACGGAAGAAAAGAAGAAGAAAGCATCATAATTTAAGCCAAAAGGGCACAATGGTCATAAAACAAGAAAACACTCTCTGGAGCCAAGTCTAGGTTAAGGGGAAACTCGATTTGGAGAGGTATTAAAGACATGACAGCTTACGTAAGGGGGTTGCTAGATGTGTGGCCCTTATCCAGAAGGTGGGTGTGCTATTAGCACCCAAATTCAACCTAGCCCTAAAGTTGAGAAACATCATTCATCTCAATCATTCTCACATGAAAGTTAGAGAAGAAATGAAGCAGCCGCTGTTGCTATTGTATGTCCGAGAGATTTAAAGAGAAATTCAGAGAAATTGAGAGATGGAAAGGGGATTTAAAACCGCCTGCTGTCCAAATCGAGAACACAAAGATGCTTTGAGTTATTGCTGCTACTGTTGAATTCGAAAGAGAAGCAGACGGGAGGAATCAGGATCTGAAGAAGAAATTAGTTACTGCTGTTAATGGAGGAGATAATGATTTTGCAGTTAGTGGTGTTCGCTGCTTGAATTATAGAATGGAGAACAGATCGAGAATTTGGCAGAGAAGAAATCAGATTGAATCTGAGATAGAGATGGGTATATGCTGTGATTCGATTGAACTGAAAAGGGGATCTGGTGGATGAGTTAATGGGTTTCGATGGATGAATAAGGTGAAGAACGACGCTGTGATGTGGAGAAGATGGGTTATGCTCGATTGAATTGACGTTGTTGAGCTGATGGTTGCAGTAGCAGAGAATTGAATAACAAGTAGAGGAAATCAGTGGTAGAGTTGATATGGGTTTGTTAAGAATTAACGTTGCTGCTGTTATAAATCGAGAACAGATGGGTGAGTCTCTGCAGCAGAATAAATGAAGAAATTGAAGATGAGTTCATGTTGGTTTTTAGTAAGGTTGAATTCTCCACCGAGATTACAAGGAAGAAACAAGTCTGTTGCTGCCACGATGTCTCTATAATCAGAGAATAATTGAAGAGAAGTGCTGGTACTGTTGAACCTGTGAAGTTTTGGGCTGAGTATAGAAGATCGAAGCAGCATTGTCTGTAAGAGATTAGATGAATGTTAGGATTGTCACAGGAGAGACCAAAAATAAAGGCCTGAAATTGGCCGGGGAATCACCAGAAAACAAACAGCACTCGACAGAAATTCAGTTCCGCTGAGTCGACTCAGTGACTCGGTAAACCTAACTCGGAAAGTCAGCCGACTAAGCTAACTCAGACCCTAACTAAGATCAGCTGACTTCTGTCAGCGGAGATGAAGATTCCAGCGACCGGAAGGGAGCTTTCCGGTGCCGTATTCCGGTGGTACCAGTGAAGTTCCGGCGACTCAATTAATGAAGAATTTTCTAGACTCATCTAGACTCATGGATTTGAAGAATTGGGGTTGGATTTGGAAAGAGAAGATGGAAGATTTGAGAAAGACTTGGATTTGGAAGTTGAGCTACAAAAGGAAAGGGATTCTATTCCTAAAAAGAGTTGAAGCAAATTGAAGCCTATAAATAGAGAAGTTCTCTACACACCTTTTTACACCTCTACACACACAACACTTCTATTTTCTTTATTCTTTGTGTGAACTCCTTAGCACGAGTAGCTAAGTTTATTGATTGAGGATGAATTCCTAGTTCATGACATATTTTGAGTTTTGTTTTAATTCTACTTCGAAGTTTTCACATGATTATTGTTTGTTTTTACTAATAGGAATGTTTATACATTCATGGTTGATTGATAGGTCGTTTAGGATGCATACTAAATTGATTTGTTAATTGATCTAAAGCTAGTGAAAGTTAGGGGATAAGTAATCGTTTCTTGACTCTTTACATAAGTAGAAAACACGAGATCTTGTGGAGGGATTCTGTGGAGCAATTGTGTGTGAAAACAACGTTAGCAAGTAGACCTTGATCTAAGAGTCTAACTACTAATATCAACCTAATAAATTCATGAATCTTAATGCTTTTAACTAAAGTACATATTGAGTAATCTACTACTAGGTGGTTTGATGAATAGAATCCGGTAGTCGAGAACTTCTGTATCGGTGATACAAGGGATTTAGGGGTTTAACACTGACCTAGATGCTTTACCTACGGTTAATGATAATCGGTGACCAATAAAAAGTGGAAAAGAATATAACTTGAATCATTGTTTTGCAACGAAGAAGGATTCCTTGGTCTTGTCTCTCTTATTGATTTTCCTTTATTGTTTAATTGCTTTGTTTATTTATTTTGCTTTATAAAATCTATAAAACCAAAACCCCCTTTTTGTGACATTATAATACAACTAAAACCTCTTGCTCCTCGTGGGAACGATCCTTACTATCGCTATATTACTTGTTAATTAGTGAGAAAAATATTAATTAATTTGTTGTGGTTACGACACGCATCAAATTTTGGCGCCGCTGCCGGGGAGCAGCGGACAATTTTAATTGTTTTTATTTTTATTTTTTCTTTATTCTTGCTTTGTTAGATTCTATATCGTATATAACTTAGTTTTTGAGAATCTTATTTCAGGTACTAGTTTACCGTGTATGGTGGACAAGAGCAAGCATATTACAACAATCAATACGGTTTTCAACTTCAACATTATGGCAACTTCCAACCATCTTTAGGATACAATCAAAACCAATCTTTTGGCTATGATCAATTTTCTACAGAACCTTATGGATATTATCATACATATCAACAACCTTGTAGTAGGTATGTAAGTAAAGCACCAAGGTGGGATAAGTCTACTTCTAATTGGATTCATTCGAGTTGTATGCATATTATGAATGAATTGCAAGATATGCGACAAATACTAGACCAGCTTGACCGTGATAGAAAGAACGTCGCACAAACCAATTTCTACAACACTTTTTGTTACCCGACTCCGGATCGTAGTTATGATCATTCACCCATTCAAAGGGAAGAGTCCTGGGAAAGAGAATCTATTGTAGACAACGGTGGTAAGCGTGTGAACGTCAAGAAACTTGCACAGAAATTATACAAGTTGGAAGATGATGGAACCTCGGAAGAGCTTGTCGCAGAAATTAGTAGGACCATTCATATGGAACTTAAACGACGTCTGGATAAAGTTTATGAAACCGATGAAGATTCTTATTATGGTGAATCTGAAAGTGAAGATGATTGTGTTGAAAAGGACCAACCTTTGGATACTTTTGATGATGCTAGTGTAGCTTACTCGAGCCTTGATCTTAATAATGATCAATCACCTATTCAAAAGGTAGAGCTTGAGGAAGATGCAATTAGTGCTTTTAAAAAATTCCTTAGGTAAAGAATTGAGTCCGCGATAGTGTATGAGCGTTGCAACAATGAGGAAGTTATTCCAACTCTGGATCATAATAACGATCTTTCGCCTATTCAAAAGGAGTGTGACTTACCTATAGTTATAAACGGTGTAACACCCTCACAAGAAGAACTTACAATTTATACCGACGAGAATCATTTTAGTGAATGGCCTGATTCCGATGATGAAGATGTTGAAGAGATGACGCTCGATGATGAAACCAAATTGATTGAATTCGTGGAAGACCCAATTGAACTTGCCAAAGATTTTAATGATGCCAAGACTTTGGTTATGGTAGAAAACGACGAAGAATGGTTGCAAGGTTTGATAGAGGAACACGATGTACAAGAGGTAAGTAATTCATTCGAATTCTTTAAGGATGAAGAGGATTCAGTAATACAAGACATTGTGCAAGGTTTGTCTAACCCTTTGCATATTGATTCTTCTCCTTTACCTCTTATTGGTTTGAATGTATGTGCTTCAGAAGTATTTTTGAATGACTTTGTTTCTCGATATCCACCATTAGAAACACTTGATGCTAACACTATGCAGGTTTTCTAAGAGGAATACATTTAAGTTCCCAAATTCTATGTTCTATATACACTTCCGAGTGTGGACAAGATAAGTGCGGGGGAAATTTATATCGAGTGATAACATTATTATTATTTTCTTGTGCTAACATTTGTATGGAGTTATTGTTTGCAAAACAGGTACTATGGGTGGATCCCCAAATTTTCTGATTGTTAGTATATGGGGAGTGAATCTTACAAGTAGCAAACACGAGACCTTGCGGAGGGATTCCGTGGAGAAATTGTGTGTGAAAACAACGTTAGCAAGTAGACCTTGATCTAAGAGTCTAACTACTAATATCAACCTAATAAATTCATAAATCTTAATACGTTTAACTAAATTACATCTTGAGTGATCTACTACTAGGTGGTTTGGTGAATAAAATCCGGTAGTCGAGAACTTCTTTATCCGATGATACAAGGGATTTAGGGGTTCAGCACTGATCTAGCTGCTTTACCTAAGGTTGTTGGTAATCTGTGACTAATAAAAAGTGGAAAAGACCATAACTTGATTCATTGTTTTGCAACGAATAATAATTCCTTGATCTAATTTCTCTTATTGATTTCGACTTATACTTTTAATCACTTTATTTACTTTCTTTTGCTTTTGAAATCTAAAACCAAAACCCTCCCCTTTTTGTGACAATTAAACAACTAAAAACTCTTTCTCCTCGTGAGAACGAAGTTGACTACACTATATTACTTGTTAATTAGGTGGAAAAATATTAATTAATTTGTTGTGGTTACGACACGCATCATCCCCACACCTTACGTGTGATACTAGTTTGCATACTAGAGTCGATTCTCCTTTAACCCTATGGTTTTCTTTTCTCAAACCGGGTTAACGACTTAAAGACTTCATTGGGATTGTGAATCCAGACCGATACTACTTTTATCGTAGTTGTGTGATCTGATCTTGCATCTTCTATCGTATGAGTACAATCAGATTGATTGGCTTGAGATTGATATCTCCGGATATAAAAGTAGTCACAAACGTCTTTGTCTCATCGTTTGTGATTCCACAATATCTTCTTTCGCTACCATACGATTAAGATTGTTGTGAGGTGATTGATTAATCTAGGCTGTTTTTCGGGAATATAAGACCGGATTATAAATTGGTTCCTGTTCACCTTGATTATTATCAAAAGACGGAACAAAACCTTTAGGGTTTATCTGTGGGAGACAGATTGATCCTTTGATATACTTGTCTGTTTGAGACAGATTTGTTTATTGTCAAAGCCTGCAATTTTGGGTCGTAGCAACTCTTAGTTGTGGGTGAGATCAGCTAAGGGAATCAAGTACCGCTGTATCCTTCTGGGATCGGAGGCGTAGGAGCATAACTATACCTTGGATTAGTGGGAGATTGATTGGGGTTCAACTACAGTCCAGTCCGAAGTTAGCTTGGAGTAGGCTAGTGTCTGTAACGGCTTAATACAGTGTGTGTTCAATCTGGACTAGGTCCTGGGGTTTTTCTGCATTTGCAGTTTCCTCGTTAACAAAATTTCTGGTGTCTGTGTTATTTCTATTTCCACATTATATTTGTTTATATAATTGATATAATACAAGTTGTGCGATTGAATCAATCAATTGGAAATTCAACGTTTGGTTGTTGATTGATATTGATTGATCCTTGGATATTGGTCTTTGGTACCATCCAAGTTATTCCTTGTATTTGATAAAGACTCGCTGATTGTTATTAGCTTGAGTAAAGATCAAATCAAGAGAGAGATATTAACTCCTCGGTATACTTTAATCTAGATTGAGTCTGACTGTCTAGTTGATTCTCTAGCAAAGTATATTGGAGTTAGTCCATACAGATTTCTAAGCGAAATATTGGGTGGTGTTGTTAGACCCCCGCTTTTTCAATTGGTATCAGAGCAGGCAAACACGTTCAAGACCTTAAAAGTCTGTGTTTCTAGCGATCTGACTCTATGGACAAGAGTATTATCTCTGATAACGCAACACCAGTTCATAGCCACTCACATGAGTCTCAAAGGGTTGAAACTTCTGAGAAAAACTCAAAAACTTGTCCATTGACTGAATCTTCTTTCGACTGGAAAAAATCTCTTGAGGAACAGTTGAATGATCTTTCAGACGATAGTGATTCAGAAGAAGGACAGAGTATTGATGAGGGAATCTCTCAATATATCAAGTTGTTTGACCGTGCTTTGAAAGAAAAAAAGTCAAAAACTTGTTTGAGGAAATACATGGGTCCTCTCTGTCAAGAAAACAAAAAGTTGAGAAAACTCTTTAAAGGTTATGATGGTGGATACAAGCTCTTACAATCTACCATTAAAGATCACAAAGAAGAGATTCGCTCAAAAAAAACTAAATGTGATAATCTTCTTCGTAATCTCTTCTTGTTGAAAGAAAGACTTGCCGAAACTGAAGCAAGATGTGAATCTCAACAGAAATGTTTTAAGACAAAGAACACAGTCTTCTTGCAAAAGAAAACTCCTGGGAAACTAAGCTCACAACTGCTCTTAATAAAGTGAAATCACTGGAAGAGAATCTAAATAGATTTAGTTCTATCTCTACAAAGTTATCTTCTATGCTTTCAGCATGTAAAGAACATCGTGACACACGTGGTCTAGGCTATAAAGGAATAGACCCTCCAAAAACTAGTAAGATTAATTTTGTTAAAGTTGTTGATAATTTTCCATGTGAAAGACCCTTGGCAGCTTACAATGTTTCTGGTAACAAGAATACTGCTTCTTCTAAATCTGCTCATAAGAGAACAGAAAAAAATAAGTCCTTTAACTGCTATTACTGCGGGAACAAGGGACATTCTGAGCAAAGATGTCGTCTTCGGTTACGGAATGAAACACTTCATAACATTATTACATGGATATCTAAAGAAGTTTTTAAATCGGTATCACACATTGTTGGAATAAAAGGCAACTCCTACTCTCAAGGTATATACAATGATAAGTCATTTCTTAACTGTATGTTCAAAACGAAGAATGGATACAATGGCAGAAGGATGAGTAACAATAGTGTAACTGATCCTGTGAATCTCTCAGGAAAAAGGAAAAGGCATAGAAGAAAAAAATAAGAATTGAGTTCTTCTGCTCTCCTCAAAGAAGGCTGTAAATCCAAGACTTCAAATTCAGACTTCTTATATGCCAACAATCGAGTCTCTGATCTGAAGAACAACATAAACAGACTCAAACGGAATATCAAGAAAACATGGAATGCTGTCAACCCAGGTACTCCTATATCTCTTCTTGATAATACTTCTTCAACTAAAACAGGTAGTTTGTTAAATACCGTTGAAAAGAGAAAAGGAGAAGTGAATATTGATAAGCAAGATGTTCATCTTATTACACCCTGACAAGTTCATGATTGCATCTCTTTTTAATAAAAAGGGATGCTCATGATTCTCAGGATTTTCATCTTGGGAAAGCTGTCAGGATTGTATAGTGTTCTGTGTTAATTTTTCAGAGTTTTTTTACTCCGTTTGCTCATCAACATCTAATTCGTTTTGATCTTTTGGGCTTTTTTAGCCTAGCATGGGCCTTGTTCTCTAATACCCGCACCAACCCTAACGAACGCCATGTTCTCTAGGGTTTGTTGGAATACCTTATATATATAATGTGTTCCAGAAGAACAAAAGACTCTAAAAGTATTTTTGGTGCACAATGGAAGGATGCAACAAGATCGATGATGTTGAGTTATGTCTTATTGTTATCTCATGCTTTCATGCTCTTGATCATGAAAACGAAGACAAACTACCAGTTCAGATTTCTTCACAGTTGGTAGAAAATCCTCTTGGAGATTTTAAGGTTGTACGAGAGCAACTCGGTATTGCAACAAGGAACCTTGATTTTCTGAATGGCGAACTAAAGAAGGCAACTGAGGAGATCGTTCTTGTTCAATCCATAATTGCTGAAAGGACTTAGGATTCGTCAGATCTTGGTTCTAGTTTCTTTATTGTTGCCTAGTATGTCTTCTTTTTGATTTAGTTGGAAGAATAACTAGTGCTTGAATAGCAATGATTGTGACTACACATAGATATTTTTTTTCATCTTCTTGTTTCTTTTTTAGGTTTATTTTGTATAAATTCTAAAAATATTTGTAGGATGATGTTTTTGCAGTATTAATCTTCATGATTTGTTATATTGTAATTTTTTATGGGATATGTATGTTTACGTCCGTGAACTTGAAGGTCCCATATATTGTCAAAAGTAAAGTCGTTCATGAGTTGGTATTCACGTACTGGTAAAAGAATGAATAGACTTTTGACAAATACAAAAGTTATGCCTATATTGTCAAACATTTGATGGAAGATAGGTTAAAATCTTTTTTTTTTAAGGATTATGTCTATTAATATCGTTATGCAAATAGTGATCGAAGATAGAATGAATCCATGTGTATTCCGCAGTATTGATCATCCCTGATCCATATTACTGTGAGGCTCCGTAATGTGTCTTATGTTGAGCACGATACAACTAAGTTTATTATTTTATGATTAGCTTTGTTGGTTTTTCAGGAAGGTACTTTATGTTGAGCACTGTGAACTAAATTAATCATCTTGTTTGGTTATTTAGTTATTGCTCCATAAGTCTTTTTATGTTGAGCAAAAAAATTGACAATTGAATTGATTACTTTTGTAATTAGTTTGGTTGTGTATTCCAATTAGATTATTATGGGTTCACTTGTAATTAATCTAGTTGAGTATCTTCATACTCCGTAAGATTCCTCTTATGTTGAGTATATGGACGACTATCCTATCCATTTTCTAATGGTTATGTTAGTCGTATGCTCCATAAGTTCTCTTATGTCGAGCATAATCAATTAAGCTGATCACTTTTTGTGTTTAATTTGATTGTGTATTCCGATTAAATTAATCATGGGTTTACTTATGATTAATTTGATTGAGTTTTTGGATATATAAAATCATTCTCATGGTTTTTGGTATCCATTAGAATCCTTCTTTTCTTTTGAAATTAAGGTCGTTGTTGTTGTTCTTTCGGGAATGACATCAAATGGGGGAGAGTTCTTTTGAACTTGTGCTTAATCCTAATATCTTGAGGGGAGTGCGGATATCAAATATTAGAGGGGTTATCTTGTATCTTTAAACTCCTTGATGAATGCTATTAGCTTCGGCTATATTATTGCATCTAAATTAGATGGTATGTATTTTCTTTTAGTCATGAAATGTCTCTTACGGAAATTTCATTATGATCCCGTTCTTGTACCTTTTCCAATTTTATTGACAAAAAGGGGGAGAATTAATATGTAGTTCATACTACAAATACATATGGTTTTCAGATCATTGTGTAAGGGGGAGTAGTTTCCATGTGAGATGGAGTATTGACTAAGGGGGAGTGATACATATCACCATAGTATTATTGTTGAAGTTGTGATACAATTAAACTTTGACACTGTGTAATAATACTATGATACTGTATAACAATGATCGAGACTGATGCTTTCTCATTGTTATAGCTACGGATCTTCAACAACGGTGATACTAAACTTACAACCTTTGGGATCATTGCAGTACTTGGAAGTGACGAAGATTTCGAGGAATGTTGAAGATTAGACATGTGGAATAAACTACTAAAGTTTCTTTATATTTTTTGTATTCCATATGTATTGGTAGTTTTGTCACTAAAATTGACAAAGGGGAATATTGTTAGAGCATTGCTCGGTCAACCTCGCATGCGTTGCTATCTCAAGCATGTTTGTCAATGTTAGTGATCAAAACTATAAGTCTTGATTTCTAGTCTATTATAGCTAAGTCTCGGACTAGGATAAAAAGTGTAGTTGATCTCAAGGACTTCATGGTGATTCATCATACAAGAAGAAGAACTACTCAAGGAACTGGTGGAACTTCTCGACAAAAAGGTATGTGAAGACTTGAACTTATTTGTCACTCAAAAGTCTATCTACTCTATCTCCTACTCTTTGAGACAAGAAGTCGTATGCTATATATATAGACTTGGATTATACACATTTGGTATCTCGAGCCGAGTATACCTCGCCTATCTATATCTCGAAATATTTGTTGGTAAGCGTTTCGCTTCGATCAAGTTTATCTTTACCTAGTGACGAAAGTCATGATATGTTTCAATCACTTTGAAAATTGCTTTGACGAGAAATGGTTTGTGAACAACAACTATATAACTTCCTCTAAGAATGTTTCAATGATTCAAATGAGAGTTTAGATTACACAACCAATGGTGAACATAAACATGGTTGGTGGAAACACATTTATGTATAAGTCCTATTCCTTGAACCAAAGTTTGCGAACTTTGTTGATCAATAGAAACCGGAAGAATGGCTTTGCCAAGTCCGCGAACTGCCGAACTTCTCATCCCGAGAAATTCTGTTGGAGTTGACAAACTAGACTAGTCCGCGAACCGGCGGAAGGTCTTTGCCGAGATTTTCTGCTGGAGTTTGTAAACTCTATCGGTTGCTTAAGTCCGCGAACCTAGTCTGCGAACTTAAGAAGGTTATATATCTGAAGATGATTTCTGAACTTAAACTTATAAAGACTAAGGAATGCGGTTTGAAAACCGTGGCTATAAAGTTCATGAACCGATTGGAGTGAATCAAATCATCTTTACTTCAATTGTGTCTTGTGTAGTACATAAGATTTCCTTGCAATTGAACAACTCTCTAACTAGTTCATTTGAGTCATTTGAACTAGTTATGGTGAAGAAGAACATGGTTGATATGAGATGCTCATATGGCTAACCTTTTGGTTGACTATATAAAGGAGACATCTAGTATTGTGCAAAACTAATCCCCACACCTTATATGTGATACTAGTTTGCATACTAGAGTCGATTCTCCTTTAACCCTCTGGTTTTATTTTCTCAAACCGGGTTAACGACTTAAAGACTTCATTGGGATTGTGAAGCCAGACCGATACTACCTTTATCGTAGTTGTATGATCTGATCTTGCATCTTCTATCGTACGAGTACAATCAGATTGATTGGCTTGAGATTGATATCTCCGATAGGCAAGATATAAAAGTAGTCACAAACGTCTTCATCTCATCGTTTGTGATTCCAAAACAACTTGTTTCGCTACCATACGATTAAGATTGGTGTGGGGTGATTGATTAATCTAGGCTGTTCTTCGGGAATATAAGACCGGATTATAAATTTATTCCTGATCACCTTGATTATTATTAAAAGACGGAACAAAACCTTTAGGGTTTATCTGCGGGAGATATATTGATCCTTTGATAGACTTGTCTGTGTGAGACAGATTTGTTTATTGTCAAAGCCTGCGATTTTGGGTCGTAGCAACTCTTAGTTGTGGGTGAGATCGGCTAAGGAAATCAAGTGCGCAGTATCGTACTGGGATCAGAGGCGTAGGAGCATAACTGTACCTTGGATCAGTGGGATATTGATTGGGGTTAAACTACAGTCCAGTTCGAAGTTAGCTTGGAGTAGGCTAGTGTCTGTAGCGTCTTAATACAATGTGTGTTTAATCTGGACTAAGTCCCGGGATTTTTCTGCATTTGCAGTTTCCCCGTTAACAAAATTTCTGGTGTCTGTGTTATTTCTATTTCCGCATTATATTTGTTTATATAATTGAAAATACAGGTTGTGCGATTGAATCAATCAATTGGAAATCCGACCTTTGGTTGTTGATTGATATTGATTGATCCTTGCATATTGGTCTTTAGTACCATCAAAGTTATTCCTTGTATTTGATAAAGACTCGCTGATTGTTATTAGCTTGAGTAAAGATTAAATAAAGAGAGAGATATTAACTCCTCGATATACTTTAATCTAGATTGAGTCTGACTGTCTAGTTGATTCTCTAGCAAAGTATATTGGAGTTAGTCCATACAGATTGCTAAGCGAAATATTGGGTGGTGTTGTTAGACCCCCGCTTTTTCCACTAGATTTACAATGAAGCTCATGACCTTTTGCTACAAACTATATTATATAGGCTATGACCGGTTATACCATAAATCTCAACAAGTTAAGATAAGTTCTACCAAAGTCATCTTCCATTGTCCATCCAAAAGATATTCAAATAATAACAAGACCAATCATGATTTCCTTTCGATTATGAAACAAGTTCATACATGTACTTCCTTTAAACAAATGTTATAAAACATTGTTTCCTAAGATGAAATCATTCCTATATAATGAATGCATAATCAAATAACTATATACAATAGATTATGTCGATGTCATAGTTACGAAGTTCCAAAAGATAAGCGTTTATACTTCGTAATATGTTTTCCTTGACACTTACTATTATGACCAAGTCATATCACTAGAGTATTATATACAATATATACATCTTCGCATGTTATGTTTTCAATATGCAGGACTTGAAAGATACGTTAGGAATGGAAACAAGATCAAGTTAATATTACTAACCTCAAGTGAAAGGACGATGTTGTCATTACTTCTTCTTATTTTTCAGGTATTCGGAGTAATAATTGTATGTCTCAACATTCCTAGACTTTCTAGTCTAACATTTAATCAAGCGACTCTAGATGAGTTTTGATACTAAAATATAACAACCAAACTTGACATATCAATTTTTGGTGAGTTTAACCGAGCTTGCTCTAACAAGCGCAGCAAGTAGATAACACATGAGGGTTTTACGTGGTTCGGTTGTTAATGAAACCTAAATCCACGAACTTATAATAATAAATTTTATGAGGTTACAAATGATATTTTTTGTTATTGAGTATGATATCTCTCTTTTATTGCTTAATATTACTCTCTATCCCTCTTGCACAGATAATTGCTTACTACTTTATCCTGCCTTAAAGCACAAATGGTCTTTATTAATAGCCCAAAGGATGATCTAGAGTTCCACATTTATCGAGTAACACTTTCCATGTCCTCCTCGTTTTGAGCCCGAATATATAACTCAGCTAACCCGATGTGACCTATTTATGCTTGACATGTTACCTAGCTATATAGTTATCTCATAGCTGATCATAGGGCTTCAACATTAAATATTCTCCAACAGTCCTTTTCAATGTGCTTCGTCTATCTTCATCTTGCTCTTACACGAGTCACTTTTCTTTCCTTTGGCGGATTTATCAATTGAAGCATACACATAGGTAATATGATTCCATGCTTTCTTGTGTACATCTTATCTTATTTTATGATGTCGGATGCGTCCCACATATCCCACGAATATTCTTCCCTTTCAACTACAAAGTTATTCGTCGGAATAATCGACAATTTCAATTACTTTGTTGTAATTTTTTTTGGTCAAACAACAATTTTAATTTATTCATATCAAAATCGTGATTACATGATTACTTACAAGAATAACAAAAACATCAAAATACAAGATAATTTAAAACCTAATACAAATAAAGATATCAATTACAAGTAAATCGCGAAGAGAAAGAGCCATAAACAGCAACGATATCCAATTTCTGTATATGTAATAGGGAAGAATGATGGTATAATCCGTAATCGATTCCGATCGTTTAATCTGATTTTCTTCTTCTTCAATAAGAAATGCTCCTAAAAGAAAGGAGTAATTTGCTCATAATCTTGTAGATCCAAACATACCTGGTAGGATGGTGGTTTTTAGCTTAGGGTAAAAATCGTAAAACTGTACATCTGACATGACGTCACTATGACAATTAGCACATTTATTGAATCAATCAGCATGCCTACGTAAGAATTACCGGGGTACCCTTTTTTTTACATGGGTCATGTTCCACGGCAGAACCCTTAACACTGACTGACATCATCTATGCCAAACCCTAATTCCCATGCTATCGCGCCAAGGCATGCCAACCATGCCAGCCGCACCACTGTGCCAATGACAGACCATGCCAGCCACGTCACCGCACCAAGGCATGCCAACCATGCCAACCACACCATTGTGCCAATGGCATACCATGCCAGCCACATCTTCGCGCCAAGGTATGCCAACCATGCCATCCGCACCACTGCGCCAATGGCATGCCATGCCAGCCGCACCTCCGCGCCAAGGCATGCCAGCCGTACCACATGTGCCAATGGCATGCCAGCCACCTTGCTGCGCCATACCATGCCGTCCTTCCCTATGCGGCTACCAAAACGAAGGCGTGCGATGATCAACGGTCATCCTTCCATCTTAGATGCAAATATTAGTCGTACAAGGTCGCCAAACAACGCATGGTAACCTTTGGCCCAAACCCTAGTTTTGGCCACGCCAAACCGCGCCAAGGCATGCCATGCCACATGTGCCAATGGCATGCCAACCACCTTGCTGTGCCATACCATGCCGTCCTTCCCTATGCGGCTACCAAAACGAAGGCGTGAGATGATCAACGACCACCCTTCCATACTAGATGCAAATCTTAGCCGTCCAAGGTCGCCAAACAACGCATGGTAACCTTTGGCCCAAACCCTAGTTTTGGCCACGCCGTACCGCGCCAAGGCATGTCATGCCACATGTGCCAATGGCATGCCAACCACCTTTCCGCGCCATACCATGTCAACCACCTTTCCGCGCCATACCATGTTGGCCTTCCCTATAATGCTACCAAAACGAAGGAGTGCGAGGATCAACGGCCACCCTTCCATCTTAGATGCAAATCTTAGTCGTCCAAGGTCGCCAAACAACGCATGGTAACCTTTGGCCCAACGCCAAAACCATAGTTTGGCCGCGCCTAAACCACGCCAAGGAATGCTGACCATGCCACATGTGACAATGGCATGCCACGCCATCCACCTTGCCGCGCCTAAGCCATGCCATGCCGACCTTCCCTTCACGGCTGCCAAAACGAAGGCGTGCGACAATCAACAACCACCCTTCCATCTTAGATGCAAATCTCAGCCGTCCAAGGTCACTAACTAACGCATGGTAACCTTTGGCTCAACGCCAAAACCACGCCAAGGCATACCGACCATGCCACATGTGCCAATGGCATGCCGCGCCATCCACCTTGCCGCGCCTAAGCCATACCATGCCGGTCTTCCCTTCACGACTGCCAAAACGAAGGCGTGCGACAATCAACGGCCACCCTTCCATCTTAGATGCAAATCTCAGCCGTCCAAGGTCACCAACCAACACATGGTAACCTTTGGCCCAATGCCAAAACCCTAGTTTTGGTCACGCCCAAACCGCGCCAAGGTATACCGGCCATACCAAATGTGCCAATGGCATGCCAGCCACCTTGCCGCGCCATACCATGCCGGCCTTCCCTATGCGGTTACAAAACAAAGGGGTGCGACAATCAATGGCCACCCTTCTATCTTAGATGCAAATCTCAGCCATCCAAGGTCACCAACCAACACATGGTAACCTTTGGCCCAACGTCAAAACCCTAGTTTTGGTCACGCCCAAACCGCGCCAAGGCATGCCGGCCATGCTACATGTGCCAATGGCATGCCAGCCAGCTTGTCGCGCCATTCCATGCCGGCCTTCCCTATGCGGTTACCAAAATAAAGGCTGGCGATGATTAACGTCCATCCTTCCATCTAAGATGCAAATCTTAGCCGTCCAAAGTCGCCAACCAATGCATGGTAACCTTTGGCCCAACGCCAAAACCTTTGTTTTGGCCACGCCCAAACCACGCCAAGGCATGCCAGCCATGCCACATGTGCCAATGGCATGCTGATGAGTGCTAAAAAGTGCATATTTCTATATATTTTTATTGGCATTTAACTCATCCTTTGTGCATTAAATTCTACATTTTACCCCATATTCTGTATTTTCCTTGTTTTCAAGATTAAATATTTTTATTAATTAATTTTGCATTTTTAGGTAATAAATAAAGTTGGATGAATTGCGGAGCGGAAAAGAGCAGAAAAGTAGTGAAAGGCCGGGAGGAATTACGCAAATATCTCAACCCAAGCCCGCCTCGGTTCTCAGCCGTCAGATCGAAGCATTTCAGCATCCTACGGTCGCTCCATTATCGCACATCAAACTCCGAAGTCCTCGCTTCACATCGCAGCGCCCATCTCAATCTTGAGCCGTCCTTTTTGCTGCATTTCCTTATCCTACGGTCTCTCCAATATCTTCCCATCTCACTGTTGGATCCACCTACCATCTTCACATCCGACGCGTTTCCTCGCAAATCATCACCCCTTGCCACACCCGCTCAACACCCTAACTTCCAAACCCATCGACCTCAAGCCAAACACTCCCTTCTCCCCAAACTGTCGACCTCTTCTTCTCTTCCCCAAACTTCCTCTCTTCCATCACCTGCAACTCCTTCACCATCATGCCCCGACATTACCAGACCTCGAGCTCCATCACCACCTTCTTCCCCGACCATCACAGAAACACATCAACCCTAGATGCTACAAACAAGAACGGCAGAGCTAGAGTTCAGTTACAGTGGAGAGAAGACCAACTTGGAGCGTTGTTCGAGTTGACAGGAGCAAGTGGAAGCATGGGTCAGCGCTCAATTGCAGAGGATACAACGAATTCAGAGGGTAAGGTGAGTTTTCCCCAATTTCCCAAAAATCCTAATTTTATCAAATTTGGGGAAAATGCTTGTAAATCCTAATTGAATGTTTTGGGTATAAATAGAAATGAAGGGTGAATGTCAGAATCATCTCTGGACTAGCCAGTGAACATTGTAGTAGTTTTATTTCCAATTTCAAATTCAGTTATTTGAGTTCAGTAAAAATTTGAAGTTATGTGTCAATTATCTGTTAAGATGTATGATATTAGTAACATGTTAGTTATGAGCTAAGTTACATTAGCTAAGGTTTAGATGAAACCTTAGTACACAGTTAGGTGGTGGAATGTTAGGTTATAACTCATGTAAGTTGAACTGATTGAGGAATGGAGGAAATTAGTGTCCAACTTTGCTTGTGATTGATTGTTCTGTTAAAAGACAGTCAATGCTAGGAGTAAAACAGTTGAACTAGCTTATTATTCTTCCATTCCATCTATGTATGCCCTGGAACATAGGCAGGCTTGAACCTTCACCTAGCTCCATTAGGGATAGGGATTTAACCTAGAACTACACTATCTGGCTAGGTCACTAGGTGGATTCAGAACCTTAGTTTAGTCCACAAACTCACTTCACTGTCACTTGAAATTCTCTGTTTTTGCTTTTTGCCCAGCTACTTGTTTCTTCACTGTTTTGCTTAAATTGTGCAACTTAAACCTTGCTGTGCACTAGTTATAGTGCACTGTCCTCCTCTGCCTTGCACTGTTGTGCTTGAAATCACCCTGCAATTTGCTTACTTCCTGTTTTAGTTTGAACTCTTAGTTTCATGATAGGTTGCATTTAGTTACAATTTATCTCCCTTGCTCTTGGCTACTTGCCTTGGTTCGTAGCTTAGCTACCATCACTACACACCACATCCCTGTGGACTTCCCCTTACTCATCCTTTTACTATAACTTGGCCCTATATACTTGTAGGTTTTGTGTGCGCTTTCGTTTTCACACCAAGTTTTTGGCGCCGCTGCCGGGGATGTGCGCTGAGTAGTGCTTGTCCCTGCTGCTGACTACCTCCTTCTCTGGCTCCAGCCTTGCTTACCTACCTTGTCTGCCAACTCCCTTTTTAACATGCTGTAACTTAAGCAGATACCTATTCTGTGCTTTGCTGCTGCATCACCCTTGCTTCTGTGTGCTACTGCTGCTGTGCTGTGTAGCTGGTGCTGGTGCTGCTGCTGTCTGCTTCTAGCTGCTGCTGTTCTGCTTTGCTGCAAAGCTTTGCTGCTGCTTGTGCTACCAACCTCTACCTTCTTCTCCTGAGCCAGTGCTGCTATTCCAGCTGGGTGAGCTGAACCAAGGTGCTGTGGGATGCAGTGAAGCTGAGTTAGAGACAAGCCCAACTGGGTTGATGCAAAGAAAGGCTAAGGATGATCCAAGCCCAACTGGGCTAGTGCAACAAAGGGAATAAAAGCCCAACTGGGCTTCCCTCCAAAACCAAGTAAGCCTAACCCATGAGTTAACTCAACTGGGACTCATTAAAATTCATTTGGGCTTGTAATAATTTATTCAATTAATTTGGGCTTGTAATAATTTTTATTTGTTTTTTTTCTTTTCTTTTTCTTTTATGGGCTTGTAATATTTTTTTATTGTTGTTATTTTTCTTTCTTCTGTGGATGTGTGACAATTTATATTAAGCTTCAAATTCGTGTGCCAAAATTAACCCAAATTAGGCTTAGTTCAAACCCAACTCAACCAAAGTTCCCAAACCCAATTTTAACCAAAACCCATCTTAAAACCAAAATACCCATTTTTGAAAACCAAAAATTCCACTCCTTAAAACCAAATTCCACTTAACCCTTTCAAAACCAAATCTTCATAATCCTTATGGGCCATGTTTTCTCCATTATCCGTGGGCTTGTTATTTCATGAGTGGGATATGATTGTAACCTTTAGAGACCAATCAAATAGACTAGTTAGAGTAAATCAAATAGACCCAATTGACATACCCACAACTTCTGAGGAAAACACACCGAACCAATCTGAAACAATGGGAGAACACCGTACCCTCAAGGATTATATGTACCCAACTAGAGCAAGTCAACCCTCTTGCATTGTCCTACCCGAGGCTAATGGCCATTATGAGATGAAATCGAGCACAATACAAATGCTCCCTGTTTTTAGAGGTGTTGAAAATGAAAACCCTTACCACCATGTGAGAGAATTCGAGGAAATTTGTGGAACTCTGCGTTTCACTCAAATGACCGACGAAACCCTAAAGTTAAGGCTCTTTCCTTTCTCCCTGAAAGATAAGGCAAAAGCCTGGTTGTATGCTTTACAGCCACAATCCATCATGACATGGGATGACCTCACAAAGGAGTTTTTCAAAAAATTCTTCCCAAACCACAAGACTGCGACAATTCGTCAAAGTCTGAATAGCTTTGTGCAATTAGAGGGTGAGACCTTAGCTAGATACCTGGAGAGATTCAATGAATTATTGCTCCAATGTCCCCATCATGGTTTTGAAAATGGAGACTTGCGCAAATTTTGTATGAGGGTCTAGATGTGTCCACCCGAACAACGGTTGAGTCGATGTGCAATGGTCTTTTCGTAAACAAAACTGCTGATGCGTCTTGGGACTTCTTAATTGAGGTAGCTGAGAAGACGCAACAGTGGGAATCCATTCGTGAACCCAGAAAGACTACACCTGTAGCTAAGGTTCTTAGGATTGAGTCAGATTTTGAGGGAAATGCAACGATGGCATCGTTAGTTAGGAGAATAGAAGAGTTAGAACTACATAAAAATGCAAAACCTTCCACCACTACTCTCCAAGAACATGTCGAAATGTCTGTATGTGCTGCTTGCCATGATCCCAAACATCAACTCAATAGTTGCCCAGATTTACTTGCAGTCCAGGAAGCTAGACTTGAGCAAGCACATGCGATGTTTCAAAAACCAGAGCATAACCCTTATTCACAGACCTACAATCCAGGATGGAGGAACCACCCCAACTTTTCATGGTCCAAAGGCCCCACTCAAGGAGGACCATATCAACCCACCCAAAGCTATCAAAACAATCAGGGATATCAATACCCTAGGAACCCTCAACAACAATCATATCCTCAACACAATACCGACAAGAGATTATCCAACATAGAGGAGATTGTCCAGAGTCTGGTGCAAAGTCAGAAAAATCTAGATCAAAAGATGGGTCAAATTTGTGATTCAATAAGTGAGAGAGAAAAGGGTAAACTTCCTAGCCAACCCCAACAAAATCCAAAGAGGATATTTCAAGCAGGCACATCATCTTGCGAAGAAACCTCACCCGATCAAGTCCATTCCATCACCACTCTCCGAAGTGGTAAGATTGTTGAGAACAACGTAGGCATGCCACAAACAAGTGAATCCGAGCCAAACTTAGCACTGCCTACACCACCTAAGGAAACCTCCAGTTTAGATAAAGAGTCCGAGCACATTAGTGAAGCTGACAATCCCACTGCTAGGAATGTCCCTCTACCTCCTAATGCTCCTGTTGCTCCATATCCTCAGAGGTTAGTTCGCCAACAGATAAGCACCCACTACAATGAGATGTTAGAACTGTTCAAAAGAGTCAACATCAACATTCCTTTTCTTGAGGCAATTAAGCAAATCCCTGCATATGCCAAATTCCTCAAAGACTTGTGTACTCAAAAACGTAAGATTAATGTACACAAACGTGCTTTCTTAGCTGAACAAGTGAGTTCCATCATTCTGAACAAAACCCCACCTAAGTTTAGGGACCCAGGTTGTCCAACAATTTCTTGCACTATAGGAAACCACATGGTTGATAAAGCTTTATTAGATCTAGGTGCAAGTGTGAACCTCCTGCCATATTCTGTTTATGCGCAGTTAGGTCTTGGAGAGTTGAAGCCAACACCCATAACTCTCCAATTGGCGGACCGATCCGTCAAAATCCCTCGAGGTGTGATTGAGGATGTTTTGATTAAGGTTGATAAGTTCTACTTTCCTGTAGACTTTATTGTCTTAGATACTCAACCTGTACAAAACCCGGATAGCCACATTCCTGTCATTTTAGGGCGTCCTTTCCTGGCGACGTCTAATGCGATCATCAATTGCCGTAATGGAGTGTTGAAGCTGTCTTTTGGAAACATGACTGTAGAGCTGAATGTGTTTAATGTTAGTCAACAACATGTGAATCTTGATGATGAGGATGTACATGAGGTCAATATGATTGAGAGTTTGATACAAGACTCATTGACTAGCATGATGTCAGTCGAACCCTTGCAAGCATGTCTGGAAGAAGTTGACTTGGAGTTGTATGATGATGAATACCTTGGTGAAGTCCAATCTTTGCTCGAATCTGTACCTCATATGGACATCACTGAATGGCAGACTAAAGTGGAACAACTCCCACTTTATGAGAAGTCTGTCATATTTTCGGATGAGTCTCCTAAGGCCAAGCAGGACTTGAAACCTTTACCCGATACTTTGAAGTATGCCTTTCTAGGCCCTTATGATACTTTACCTGTTATCATTTCTTCCCAACTAAACATAGAACAGGAAAACAAGCTTTTAGAAGTACTTGAGGAGCAGAAAGAGGCCTTAGGATGGACCATCTCAGATCTCAAAGGAATTAGTCCCACCATTTGCATGCACCACATTAACCTTGAAGAGAATGCCAAACCATCGAGGGAAATGCAAAGGAGACTTAATCCTAACATGAGAGAAGTTGTTAAGAGTGAGATCTTGAAGCTGCTTGATGCGGGTATCATATATCCGATTTCAGATAGTAGATGGGTTAGTCCCATTCAAGTTGTGCCTAAAAAGTCAGGCATTACTGTAGTTCGGAACGAAAAGAATGAGTTAGTCCCTTCACGTACAACCACAGGATGGCGAGTATGTATCGACTATAGGAAGTTGAACACAGTAATAAGAAAAGATCACTTCCCCCTTCCCTTCATAGACCAAATGCTAGAACGTGTGTCTGGACACAGTCACTACTGTTTTCTAGATGGCTTTTCCGGTTATAACCAAATCCACATTGCACCGGAAGATCAGGAAAAAACTACATTCACGTGTCCATTTGGGACATTTGCTTTTAGACGTATGCCCTTCGGGCTGTGTAATGCACCTGCTACTTTTCAGCGTTGCATGATGAGCATTTTTTCAGACATGATAGATAGTTTTCTCGAGATCTTTATGGATGATTTCTCTGTGTTTGGTTCTTCTTTTGACGAATGTTTGGACCATCTAGTCCTTGTGCTATCAAGATGTAAGAAAAAGAATCTGATTTTAAACTGGGAAAAATGCCACTTCATGGTGAACTCCGGCATAGTTCTAGGACACATCGTATCGGAAAAAGGAATTGAAGTAGATAAAGCTAAAGTCGACCTCATTCAACATTTACCCCAACCCCACTATGTGAAGGGGATTCGATCATTTTTAGGTCACGCCGGATTCTACCGGCGATTCATCAAAAACTTTAGCCAAATCTCTCGCCCTTTGTGTAACCTACTTGCCAAAGATGTTGTCTTTAACTTTGATGCTGCGTGTGTGAAGGCGTGGGAAGAACTTAAGACTCTCCTTACCTCAGCTCCTATTATCCAACCACCCAACTGGGAGCTACCGTTCGAGCTCATGTGTGATGCCTCTGATTATGCCGTTGGTGTTGTTTTAGGACAACATGTTGATAGATTACCATGTGTGATATACTATGCTAGCAAAACCCTTAATGATGCACAACTCAATTATTCAACTACCGAGAAGGAATTGCTTGCTGTCGTTTTCGCATTAGACAAGTTTAGATCTTATCTCATAGGATCTAAGATCATCATATACACTGACCATGCGGCTTTGAAGTACCTTCTTTCCAAGAAGGATGTTAAAGCTCGCCTTATTCGATGGATATTCTTATTACAGGAATTCGATCTCGAAATCCGTGATAAGAAAGGTTGTGAGAACGTAGTTGCTGATCATTTGTCTAGATTAACCATTGAGTCTATTGATGAGTCTATACTAATCAGAGAATCATTTCCTGATGAGCAATTGATGTCTGTGTCAGACCTTCCTTGGTTTGCCGACATTGTTAACTACCTTGCTGCAGGTAGAATGCCTTCACATTGGTCTAGACAAGACCGTTCTAAGTTCTTGGCTGAAGTTAAACACTTCCTTTGGGACGACCCATATTTGTTTAAGTACTGCCAGGACCAAATCATTCGGAGATGTGTCCCCAACAATGAACAGAGAGAAGTGATATCTTTCTGTCATAACCAAGCATGTGGAGGCCATTTCAGTGCCAAGAAAACCGCTGCAAAGATTCTGCAGTGTGGGTTCTATTGGCCATCATTGTTCAAAGACTGCCATGATCATTGTGTGGCTTGTGAACGCTGTCAAAAGCTAGGAAGTATTTCGAGGAGAAACATGATGCCATTGAACCCTATTTTGATAGTGGAACTTTTTGATGTTTGGGGGATCGACTTCATGGGTCCATTCCCTATTTCTGACGGGAGGTTGTATATCCTAGTCGCAGTTGATTACGTTTCTAAGTGGGTAGAAGACATCGCAACCAGAACAAACGACCACAAGGTGGTACTTTCATTTATAAAGGAAAACATATTTGCACGTTTTGGTACCCCTAGAGCTATCATCAGTGACGACGGTTCACATTTCTGTAACAAGTACTTTGAGTCTTTAGTACGCAAGTATGGCATAACTCACAAGGTTGCAACTCCGTACCACCCTCAGACGAGTGGACAAGTAGAAGTGTCTAATAGGGAAATCAAGCACATTTTAGAGAAGACGGTTAACCCGTCCCGGAAAGATTGGTCATTACGACTGAATGATGCTTTGTGGGCCTATAGAACAGCTTATAAGACACCGATTGGCATGTCCCCCTATCGTCTAGTGTATGGAAAGACGTGCCATCTTCCTGTGAAATTAGAACATCGTGCTTATTGGGCAATCAAGAAGCTTAACTTCTCTTTGGACGAGGCTGGTATTCAAAGGAAACTCCAACTCAACGAGTTGGAAGAATTGAGAAATGAGGCTTATGACAGTGTCATGATGTACAAGCAGAAGATGAAGATGTTTCATGACAAGCGGATTCTCCGCAAGTCATTCATGCCTGGTCAGAAAGTTTTGTTGTATAACTCCCGGTTGCATCTTTTTCCGGGCAAACTGCGTTCCAGATGGACGGGCCCATTCTTAGTACGCACAGTTTTCCCTCATGGGGCTGTGGAACTGGAAGATGTCGCCAACAGAAACATTTTCAAAGTCAACGGGCAGAGATTAAAGCCATTCCTTGAACCAATCCCACCCGACATTGAAACAACCAACCTGGAGGACCCCGTCTATGTGGACTAAGATGATCCACCCTTGTACATAAATCAGGTTAAACATTCCATGCTCTTTCTTTTCTTGTGATTTTTGTTTCTTCATGTACAATTTTTCTTTCCTTTCTAAAACATTGAGGACACTGTTTATTTTAGGTTTGGGGGTAGATTTAGGAACCCTGATAACATGCTATAATATGAAAACAAACCTCTTTCTTTTTGACATAATCCCGTCTAAACCAAATTTATCCAAAACCAAACCCATTAAAACCAAAGAGTTATATATAAAAAAAAAAAAATTATTAAAAATTGAAAAAAACATAAAAATGGAGCTCATTTACCTTGAAATATTGACTCTTGTGCAAATATGTAATTATTAGGAGTCTTAGTCTAGATATTTAGGCACCCTGATTCTAGCACAATTCACATAGTGATAAGAAACTTGCACGCGCACGATCTACCAATACATGTATAGCCTCGATCTTCAAGGTGTTTGATAGGAAGTCACGATTGTCAATCACTTTAGAATACTGAACGAAACTTGACTAGCTTGTTCTTTGGTTGGTTGGGATAGAAGGTGGAGGTTACATTAAGAAAGACAACCATCGAATTTAACTGGGTGCATCAAAAAGGGCTACCTCTTGCAAAGTGTCATGTAATCTTTTGTTTCCTTTTGTATATGTATCAAAAGTGTTTCCTTATCAAAAAAAAAAAAAAAAAAAAAAAAAAAAAAAAAAAAAATGAAAAAAAAAAAAGAATGAAAAAAATGAAAAAATCAATCAAGTATTTATCAATTCCATCCTCTCTTGTTCCAAAAATAAAAGAGAGTAGTCAATGTAAATAAGAGTCATGTAAAGAGTCATATTTTGTGTTTTATTGTAATAAGCAAGGAAGGGTGTATGCCATTGATGTACAACGCGAGTAATTGTGAAATACCTCCAACTCATTCACAATTCTCGTAAAGTCCGGACAGCTAGCTAGATTTCGACCTTGTTCTTAGCCTGAGAAACTATCTCTTGGTGATTAGTAGTCATAACATCCGATCTTTCTTTACACATGTGTAGATACACTTTACACTCTTATCACATGTCTTTATTTGTTATCAGTGCTAGGATTGTGCCTTCGATAGCTAGATTGACATCTCCATTTTGCTGTGAGCTTAAACTGTTTTGCACATGTCACATTTGATGGAATCTGAGCTTGTATTTTGACCTAGAACTTTGTAGGTACGTTCTAAGCAAACCTTCACGAGACTTCACTCGTCCACTAGGGACACTTAGTGGTTTAAAAGGCTTATTGCATTCGCTAAATGCAATCGAGAGACCAGCGACAGTGGTATAGGTAGGATTTCCTTAGTTTTGTTTTACTTGAGGACAAGTAAAATTCAGGTTTGGGGGTATTTGATGAGTGCTAAAAAGTGCATATTTCTATATATTTTTATTGGCATTTAACTCATCCTTTGTGCATTAAATTCTACATTTTACCCCATATTCTGTATTTTCCTTGTTTTCAAGATTAAATATTTTTATTAATTAATTTTGCATTTTTAGGTAATAAATAAAGTTGGATGAATTGCGGAGCGGAAAAGAGCAGAAAAGTAGTGAAAGGCTGGGAGGAATTACGCAAATATCTCAACCCAAGCCCGCCTCGGTTCTCAGCCGTCAGATCGAAGCATTTCAGCATCCTACGGTCGCTCCATTATCGCACATCAAACTCCGAAGTCCTCGCTTCACATCGCAGCGCCCATCTCAATCTTGAGCCGTCCTTTTTGCTGCATTTCCTTATCCTACGGTCTCTCCAATATCTTCCCATCTCACTGTTGGATCCACCTACCATCTTCACATCCGACGCGTTTCCTCGCAAATCATCACCCCTTGCCACACCCGCTCAACACCCTAACTTCCAAACCCATCGACCTCAATCCAAACACTCCCTTCTCCCCAAACTGTCGACCTCTTCTTCTCTTCCCCAAACTTCCTCTCTTCCATCACCTGCAACTCCTTCACCATCATGCCCCGACATTAACAGACCTCGAGCTCCATCACCACCTTCTTCCCCGACTATCACAGAAACACATCAACCCTAGATGCTACAAACAAGAACGGCAGAGCTAGAGTTCAGTTACAGTGGAGAGAAGACCAACTTGGAGCGTTGTTCGAGTTGACAGGAGCAAGTGGAAGCATGGGTCAGCGCTCAATTGCAGAGGAGACAACGAATTCAGAGGGTACGGTGAGTTTTCCCCAATTTCCCAAAAACCCTAATTTTATCAAATTTGGGGAAAATGCTTGTAAACCCTAATTGAATGTTTTGGGTATAAATAGAGATGAAGGGTGAATGTCAGAATCATATCTGGACTAGCCAGTGAACATTGTAGTAGTTTTATTTCCAATTTCAAATTCAGTTATTTGAGTTCAGTAAAAATTTGAAGTTATGTGTCAATTATCTGTTAAGATGTATGATATTAGTAACATGTTAGTTATGAGCTAAGTTACATTAGCTAAGGTTTAGATGAAACCTTAGTACACAGTTAGGTGGTGGAATGTTAGGTTATAACTCATGTAAGTTGAACTGATTGAGGAATGGAGGAAATTAGTGTCCAACTTTGCTTGTGATTGATTGTGCTGTTAAAAGACAGTCAATGCTAGGAGTAAAACAGTTGAACTAGCTTATTATTATTCCATTCCATCTATGTATGCCCTGGAACATAGGCAGGCTTGAACCTTCACCTAGCTCCATTAGGGATAGGGATTTAACCTAGAACTACACTATCTGGCTAGGTCACTAGGTGGATTCAGAACCTTAGTTTAGTCCACAAACTCACTTCACTGTCACTTGAAATTCTCTGTTTTTGCTTTTTGCCCAGCTACTTGTTTCTTCACTGTTTTGCTTAAATTGTGCAACTTAAACCTTGCTGTGCACTAGTTATAGTGCACTGTCCTCCTCTGCCTTGCACTGTTGTGCTTGAAATCACCCTGCAATTTGCTTACTTCCTGTTTTAGTTTGAACTCTTAGTTTCATGATAGGTTGCATTTAGTTACAATTTATCTCCCTTGCTCTTGGCTACTTGCCTTGGTTCGTAGCTTAGCTACCATCACTACACACCACATCCCTGTGGACTTCCCCTTACTCATCCCTTTACTATAACTTGGCCCTATATACTTGTAGGTTTTGTGTGCGCTTTCGTTTTCACACCACATGCCAGCCGCCTTGCCTCGTCATACCATGCCGGCCTTCCCTATGCGTCTACCAAAACAAAGGCTTGCGAAGATCAACAACCATTTTTCCATCTAAGATGTAGATCTTAGACGTCCAAGGTTACCAGCTAACGCATGTCAACCTTTGGCCCGACGCCAAGCCCTAGTTTGGTCGCGCCCAAACAAAGCCCAAACCCTAACTTTTGGCCGCGCCTAAACTAGGCCATATTAAATCCATATCGGCCATGCTTTCATGCCACTGGATACCAAACGAAGGGTTGCAATAATAAACGGCTACCCTTCCTCTCAAGATGCAAAATCTCGACCGTCGAAGGTCACCACCGAGCCGTCAAGTCTCCCAAGCTCAACTTGCCGAACAACAACATGCTACATGTTTTCCACGAAAACACTCGAGATATCAACCCATGTTACAAACTGGGGGATGCTCATTGGGTATTGGTTTGGCGGTTTACAGCGTGCGGCGTACACTACGCCCATTATAAGACAGTGTTATAAGGATGAGGCGGTTAGCAAATACAGGGAGTAATGGTGAAACAATTTCTTTTATGGAACATCAATTTCAGGCGTTACCGTTTACCACCTCCTCCCATTTACTCATCTGTTTTCCATTTCTTACGAGACCAGGGTACGTTTCACTTCGACTTGTATAAATAGGTCTTACCTATTTCCACCAAACAACAAGTTCAGGTCAGGAGGATACAACACTCAGAAAATATTTGCTAGCTTTCCATCTGTTAGCTTCCCGCTTTCTGATACAAGTCGTGAAACAACTACTCTTCCAAAATCAATTATTCTGGTCTCAACACTCTCTTCGCTTCCCTCCCCAAAACCAACCCTTCTCCTTCACTTTGTGACCGAAGCAAGTCTGGAACGACCATTTCTTGGTTTAGTCCGGATTTGTATAGATTGATCTCTCGAATCTAAGGTACTCCCTTGCAGTACATTGTTTAGGGTTTAAACTCGTTTCTCACCCACACACCCAAAATTACCAAAATCAGCAGAAATCGGTTTCACCCTCAAACAATTGGCGACCACAATGATAGATTGATCTTTCAGTTACAATGTCAACTTTCAATCCTCGATCTCATATTTTGACCCAGACGTCGGGACGGTAGAATCCAAACGACCCGCACAGGGATCGACGGCCCGGTTACCAGTCATGACACGACAAGGGATGACTGGGGACTTTCCACAGTCACGGCGGTGCTTCCCATAAAACTCGGTCTTACACCCGGGAGATTCCTTTTCATCAGGAGATCCGAAAAATCGAGTAAGTCTTGCTAGAAAAAATACATGGTCTACTACTTCAAATCTTCACAGGGGATATAAAAAACCGATAGCCATATTTTTCCCGTGTTTCATGCTTTCTACTATAGCACAACATTCACAATTCCATGACTTCCCTGGGGTACTCATGCCACTTATATTCATAACCAAAAACATCAATATTCTAAAACAGTTCATTCCAAATAATAATCCAAAACCCTCAGGGGTAATACTTGTCTATCAACCCAAAAATCCAGAAAATCAAAACCATAAACCAAGCGCTTTGTTTTCCTTTCAAAAAAAAAACAGTCACCTACCCGTATGTGCCTAATTTGCATAATAATGATTACGCGTCACTATTCATGAGGTAGCCGACGTTACTACAGTGATATTCGAAGAGGAATTGTTTATGACGAAGTGTTTCTACAAGTTTATGAAAGGCATACCCACGGCTAGGGTTTAGACCAGTTCAGAAGAACAATATTTCTACATATTTATGGAAGGCATACCTATGTCTAGGGTTTGAACCAACACAATAAAAAAGGAAAACAAATTGAAAGAGAAACGCTGGAGTACATAGCTGGAATATGCTTTCCCACTTTATTGCTATTGCGCTACCGCTAACACCAGGACGTGAGAACAAAGATACGAGATAAAAAGGAGAGACAACCCCTTTCATACGCATAACACTTTTGGAATTTGAATAAGGAAATGATTTCCCATTTGAGATACGTATGGAAAGAGGCAACTGGGCCCGCAAGAACAAGTCTGCGCCACGCCAAGCCAGCGTCGTGCCAAGCCAACAGTCCGCGCCATGCCCAACCGACAGTCCGCGCCATACCAAATCCAAGCCAGCGTCCGCGCCAAGCCAACTCCCATTCCAAGCCTATCCAGCGCTAACAACTTGCATCTTTCCAGCGCCAGCAGCTTGCATCCTTCCAGCTCTAACTGCTTGAATCTTTACATCATCTTGCATCTTTCCAGCACCAGCAACTTGCATCCTTTCCAGCGCTAACAGCTTGCATCTTTACAGCAGCTTGCATCCTTCCAGTGTTGCTCTTGAACGCCCAGTAGAAGGGAATCAGCAATCTAATTTCATTACACGAAAAGATCAGGAACGACTTCTCTAAAATCAAGGCAAAGAAAAGTCAGCAACCCCCCTGAGTTCACAAAGACTCTTTTCCCTGTCAGGAGATGCATGATTTCTGGAGACTTCTCCCGCAAAATCGTGCAGTCTATGATGAAACATTTATGTGAGATTCTATATTTCCCCAAGGCGCAACGTCAAGGCATATTTGCAGCCCTCAACCGCACTGCATCAGGGAAGCAGCTGTTTCCAACCAGAGAAGTCGTTCCCAAACCCCAACCTCTCCTGGAAAGCACGATTGATAGATATAACTGGGGACTCCTAACCATTGTTCTCTTGAAGGGTGTCCAGCTTGACAGCACACTGATTAACGCAGCCGCTCCGTTTCAACCTCCAGCAGCGACTCCGCTTCAACGATCACTCCGACAGCCGCTCCGCTTCAATGTTCGCTCCAGTAGCCGCTCCGTTTCAGCGTTCTTTCCATAAGCTTCTCCAGGTTCCGAAGACGAGGCTTCAACGTTCGGCTTCTTAAGTTTCAACATCTTTTCCAAGAACCGAAGATGCTTCAACGACGCTTCTTCCTGCAAAGGGTCGTACCACCATGCTCCCCATGTCAAGGATCATGATCACAGCCAACCAATCTTCGTAGTCATGGAAAGTTTGCTCGCTTACGCATCCAGAAAATCCTTTTACTTCCACGGATGCCCGTACAACTCCAGCCAATCCTTTTACTTCCACGGATGCCCATACAATTCCATCCAACCTACTTTGTTACCACGACAATGTAGTCTCTTCTGATTACATCTGCTACCAAGAATTATTGCCGCTCATTTGTTGATACCAGCCAGAGCTTCACCACAACAACAATCACTACAAAGATGGAAACATGTAAACCATACTTTAGGACTGAGGATATACATGGAATCCCTTCACTGTCAAAGATCAGAAGACACAGTCAACCAAAAGGCTATAGCCGCAACAAGGTCATCTACTCTTCAAGGGTGCAGCGCAAGAATATCATCATCTCTCTGTCTAGAAGACGCCTTCAACACTTTACGAGGCCGCGGAGGATCCCAAGCCTGCTCCGAGGAAAACAACTTCATAAACTGAAGAAAAATGCGACCAGGGACTTCTCTTCGCAGTTCATCGATGACCATCAAAGACTCATGAGATAACTCCAGAGAGGCGGCTGAAACATTTTCTTGAAGAAACAGAGGTAGCCATGATAAACAACATAACTCTCTAATTCTTACGTCTTCGCTATCCAGAATATTTTGTCCATGCGATATCCTGAGCATCCCAGCGTCACATCAAGAAGAGTACGATAAGCTTATATCAAATCACGTGGACGTGGCTTCAAGGCAATGCAATGAAAATAGGATACACATGGGGACTACCAGCATGAGACGCTTTCACTCCCCTCAACCAGGTTATTTATTATTTCAACATCATCACTGTCGAAGTTTTACGAGCCGCAGGAATTTCTCAACACGAAGCCGTACATGTACACCGAAGACTTCAAGAGCACGCCACAAAGATACATTCACATACTCATCCATGCCATCGGATCAAACCGAAGTATAACTGGGGACTTATTACCATATCTCATTCCATACGATAGTCCAAGATTCAGAAGATGGTTTGAAGGATGTCGCTTGGAAAAAAGTCCTGGAAGACTTGATAGTAGCACATCGGCAACGGAATGTCTCCCTATTTCATCGGGGGGCGCCAGAAGTTTTCGACCATACAAGCATTCACAGCACATCATCATCACGATCATAAGGTCCAGGCACTGAACAACCTAAAGCCGAGGATGGACTGACAGCGCAACCACAATCTCCAAGATTAACCCTGACATGATCGTTGCCGAGCATATATTCCATCCATCCGTCCCAAGAATGCAATGGAGTTTGGTAAATTTTGGAATCCACTGGAGAGACACTGCAGACGAAAGCGCGGATACAAACGAACAAAAGAAAACAGAAGAAGGTCAATACCTCTTTTCATACGGACGAAGTTTCTAGAGTTTTGCACAGAATAAAGTTCACTTCTTTCTCCATGAACGGGAACAGATGACTCGGTTCGACTATGCTACCCTATGCCCGCAACATCCCTCCTGAATTCTTCCTGAGTTTCACTGTCGGGCCGTTTTCACCTCATAAACGATCTCAAAACCTAAATATTTTTTCGTAAGGAGATAGGAATTTCTTTTCCGGTCAGATGGAGGGGAGGACCGTCAAAATCCGAGTTCGTACGAGAATTCTACAACGATTTTAGTAAGGAGCGCTAATTAGGGTTTCAGCATCCCAAACCCTGATTTCGACAAAGTTGCCAGGGGCCACCACTACCATTTGATAAACGAAGTTCCGGCGTCATCACCATCGTTTAGTAGCCGAAGTTCTGAAACCAGTTCACACCATTCTGCGGACTGAAGACAGTTTCCACCATTCCGCTGACCGAAGCCATTTTCCTCCATTCCAAGCCGACCAACGCCTGCGGCTCCCATTCCAAGCCGACAATCTACATCTCACCACTTCACGGTCTAGCGACGCCAAACCGCGCCAAGGCATGCTGATAGACACATTTTTGTGACATAATTGTCCTCAATTTTCAGTATTGTTGGTACTCGATTTTCTACTTATTATGGTGTTTTATGTATTTGTAGGTATTTTTGGGAAATAAACATTTTTGGAAAATTCGGCTCGGAAAGTTGGTATAGGCACCCGGAGGACACATGTTATTCGGACTCTCAGTTTTGGATAAGGGGCACCCAGAGAGCCAACTGCTAATCGCACCCCATTACTGGTTAAGGGGGCTTCATCTTCTTCCTTGATTTGAAAAGAAAAATTGGCAGGAAATTTGGTGCCAACGGTAAAAGATTTATTATCTTTAAGATAAGAATATCTTCTTGCCTTACAAACATGAAGTTTTGAAGAAAAAGGAAGTTATCTTGTATTAAACAAGAAAGATATCCTTAGAAGATTTTATCTTGGATTTTATTCTGCGAATTAAAGAATATATGGATTTAGTAAAGACATATATAGAATAAAGAGAAATAAAAAATCCTGAAGATATTTTTAATTAAAAAGAAGAAGATTTTGGAGTTATGGAAGAATATATTTGAGTGATGTGTATTTGTGTGTATAAATAGAGAGCTAGATAGCACATTTGGGGGGAGTTTGGGAGAGAAAATAAAATCACTGCTTTAATAATTTTCTCACATTTTCATCATTTGTAAACCACTTTTTGAGCATGAATAAATATTTTAAGTGTGTTTTCGACGTGATGAGATAATCCCCAACACTGGGACGACGAAGGAAGACGAGTGTCATACATGGGTAAAATTATTTAATTCTTTTTAAGACTTTTGCATTAATTTTAATTGAAATATGATATGAATTAATTGGTTGTCATTTAATTTGATGAAATATGCTTAGCTTAAATGTTTTGATACATCATACTTAGGATTTACAACTAATCTTTTGAGAATCTACCTTGGCAAAATCAGAGTCCATATTAATTTTATTTATTGAGCTTTAATTGTTGAGAACAAATAAATCGAACCATATGTTATGAATTCGACGAAATTCTAGTCCCAGTAACTCTCTTCATCTTGTGAAAATATTTTGTATATATTTTTATTTTATTATAGTTTATTAATTTTTAAAATCAATCTCATCAAGTCCGAGTGAACGACAACTCTATTTACCACTATCTAAAAATACGATCACATGCCATGCCACATGTGCCAATGGCATGCCAACCACCTTGCCGCGCCATACCATGCCGGCCTTCCCTATGCGGCTACCAAAACGAAGGCGTGCGATTATCAACGACCACCCTTCCATCTTAGATGAAAATCTTAGCCATCCAAGGTCTCCAAACAACGCATGGTAACCTTTGGCCCAACGCCAAAACCCTAATTTGGCCGCGCTTAAACCACGCCAAGGCATGACGACCATGCCACATGTGCCAATGGCATGCCACGCCATCCACCTTGTCGCGCCTAAGCCATGCCATGCCGGCCTTCCCTTCACGGCTGCCAAAACGAAGGCGTGCAACAATCAACGACCACCCTTCCATCTTAGATGCAAATCTCAGCCGTCCAAGGTCACCAACCAACGCATGGTAACCTTTGTCCCAATGCCAAAACCCTAGTTTGTCCGCGCCTAAACCACGCCAAGGCATGCCGACCATGCCACATGTGCCAATGGCCTGCCGCGTCATCCACCTTGCCGCGCCTAAGCCATGCCATGCCATGCCGGCCTTCCCTTCACGGCTGCCAAAACGAAGGCGTGCGACAATCAACGGCCACCCTTCCATCTTGTATGCAAATGTCAGCCGTCAAAGGTCAGCAACCAACACATGGTAACCTTTGGCCCAATGCCAAAACCCTAGTTTTGGTCACGCCCAAACCGCGCCAAGGCATACCGGCCATGCCACATGTGCCAATGGCATGCCAGCCACCTTGCCGCGTCATACCATGCCGACCTTCCATATGCAGTTACGAAAACAAAGACGTGCGACAATCAACGACCACCCTTCCATCTTCGATGTAAATCTCAACCGTCCAAGGTCACCAACCAACACATGGTAACCTTTGGCCCAACGCCAAAACCCTAGTTTTGGTCACGCCCAAACCGCGCCAAGGCATGTCGGCCATGCCGCATGTGCCAATGGCATGCCAGCCACCTTGTCGCGCCATACCATGCCAGCCTTCCCTATGCAGTTACCAAAGCAAAGGTTGGCGACAATCAACGGCCATCCTTCCATATATGATGCAAATCTTAGCCGTCCAAGGTCGCCAACCCACGCATGGTAACCTTTGACCCAACGCCAAAACCTTTGTTTTGGCCACGCCCAAACCGCGCCAAGGCATGCCCATGCCACATATGCCAATGGCATGTCAACCACCTTACCGCGACATACCATGCCAGCCTTCCCTATGCGGCTACCAAACAAAGGCTTGCGAAGATCAACTGCCACTTTTCCATCTAAGATGCAGATCTTAGCCGTCTAAGGTTACTAGCTAACGCATGGCAACCTTTGGCCCGATGGCAAGCCCTAGTTTGGTCGCGCCCAAACAAAGCCAAAACCCTAACTTTTGGTCGCGCCTAAACTAGGCCATATTAAAGTCGTACCGGCCATGTTTTCATGCCATTGGCTACCAAACGAAGGGTTGCAATAATCAACGGCTACCCTTCCTCTCAATATGCAAAATATCGACCGTCGAAGGTCACAACCGAGCCGGCAAGTCTCCCAAGCTCAACTTGCCGAACAACAACATGCTACATGTTTTCCACGAAAACACTCGAGACATCAACACATGTCACAAACTGGGGGATGCTCATTGGTTCGGCGGTTTACAGCGTACGGCGTACACTACGCCCGTTATAAGACAGTGTCATAAGGATGAGGCGTTTAGTAAATACAGGGAGTAATGGTGAAATGCTTTCTTTTATGGAACATAAATTCCAGGCGTTGCCGTTTACCACCTCCTCCCATTTACTCATCCGTTTTCCATTTCTTACGAGACCAGAGTACGTTTCACTTCGACTTGTATAAATAGGTCTTACATATTTCCACCAAACAACAAGTTCAGGTCAGGAGGATACAACACTCAGAAAATATTTGCTAGCTTTCCATCTGTTAGCTTCCCGCTTTCTGATACAAGTCGTGAAACAACTACTCTTCCAGAATCAACTATTCTGGTCTCAACACTCTCTTCGCTTCCCTCTCCAAAACCAACCCTTCTTCTTCACTTTGTGACCGAAGCAAGTCTGGAACGGCCATTTCTTGATTTAGGCCGGATTTGTATAGATTGATCTCTCGAATATAAAGTACTCCTTTGTAGTACATTGTTTAGGGTTTAAACTCGTTTCTCACCCACACACCCGAAATTACCAAAATCAGCAGAAATTGTTTTCACCCTCAAACACCAGGATGCCCGAAATCCCTTTGATTGATTATGGATTCAAAGCAATACCATGTTGAAACATCAATGTTTTTGAATCGAGAATAGCAATCCACGAACCGGCGATCAAGGTTTGAATAAATCTCCCTTAAAGCGAAGAGAAAATCCCCCAAATGGCGAAGAAAATTCACTCTAAATAGTGAAGAAATATGTCGAAAGAAATAAAAACTAACAGAAACATTAGTTTTATTCAAAACCTACCTACTAAAACTTAAAAATGGAAGAACTTTTGCTCAGATCTGGTCCAAAAGGGACCTAATCTGAGCAAAATGTTAATGGAGGCTAGAGGTTTTTTTTTTTAGAGAGAAGAGGAAAGGAGAGGAAAGAGAAAGGTAAATAGAAAAAGTAGTATTGATGGATTATTCTTTTTGAACTCGTATTTGTTCGACTCTCGGCCTTCAGTTACATTAGGTGTCATTGCAGGTTATTTTTTTTTTTTGCATTTATATCGACTTTACGCATCAAATCCGATTGGATTCGACTCATCGGTGCCCTGTAATGTGACACACTGACACTAAAGAAAAAAAAGTGTTGTTGACCAACAACTCTAGGTTTACCAGAAAAAATACCAGGATAAATCCCGTGACTCACAAAGAAGCAGGCCCACTTTTTCCTTTACCTTTCAAGATGCTAGCATCATTTCCCTTCGTCCGTCGGATCCCCTCACGGGATTTTCCATAAAAAAAAAATTCTTTTTTGAAGCATGAAATTTATTAGATTAGACCGAAATTACACTAGGGTACGCAATACCCGTAGAATCTGCTATTATAATAGAACTGATAGATTGCGGAATTGTATGTTCCCATACTGCTGACGTGAGTCTTCCTATGGAGCAATCATTCGCTGCTCGGTTTGCTAAACCATCTGCTGCTTGATTTGCTTATCTGTAGACGTGGCTAACGGTATATCTGCTTTGTTTGATCTCTGCAACCAGGTCAGATATATACCAAGGGAGGAGGGGGGATCTGTATATGAGGTTATAAATCTCATTAAATTTTCCGAATCCGTTTCAAATTGGACTTTTGAGCATCCTCGTTCCGTCGCCGTTTTAGAAGCTATGTGCATGGCCCAGGTCTCCGCTGCAAGCGCTGTGGTGATGCCTAGAGGTTGTGCTATTGCTAGGATAATGTAGGTTTCCTTATTTCTACAAATAATACCTGCTTCCGCTATTCCGGGGTTTCCTCTTGCTGCGCCGTCTGTGTTGATTTTGATCCAATCGGATTAAGGCTTAAACCATCCTACAAATATGGTTGAAGTTGTTACTGTTCTTTGTGCTGGGTTTGGATATGGCTGCATCCCAGGAAACACCGGAAGGAGGTGTGTCTGGGCCTAAAAATATTCTTGCTGGAGCTTGGTGGCCATTTGCATTACAAATGAATTGGTGGGTCAGCAGTGCTCGTCAAAACCCTAAATAAAGGTTAAACTCGTCAAATGGAGTGAACCCTAGAGAGCCAGTCCATTCCACTATTAAAGCCAAATAACAGAGAAATCCTAAACCATTCTTCAGAAATATCCTTAATCGTTCTCTCTTAGCTTCATCGTTTTTCTTTGTATGTATTTCTTATCGATTTTTGCTTGTAGTTGTTATTGCCTATCCAAATTCCAGGTGATGAAAATTGGATTTAAAACTCACAACGGTCATCAGAGACTTTGTGTCGTTGTTGATTCGAAATCTATTTTTTCTGATGGTTTTTCTCTCTATTAGGTGATTTAGTTTTCAGTTTGTTTTATTATTTGATTTCATTATTGAATCGAGATTGAGGCGTGGTGATGAAAAAAGTTAAATTCTATCCGACTAAATATATGAATGGATCAAATAACCTCATACTCATTCTGAACATTGTATATCTCGATCATTAAGATTCGTTTCTGTTTATTGTTTTTCGAGTTGCAATTCTATGAAAAATTTAGGAGTTAGGGTTATCTTGATTTTTTGGTTTTTGATCAATGATTACGATTTCGACACGATGAGGAGATTTATTGATGTTGAATCAGATCGAGAGATCTTTGAAACTTTACTTTCAATAAGTCCTTTTCATTCTGAGTGTCAATATTTCGAAAGTAAATCCTTTTTTCCCCTCTGGTTTCTAGTATGTAACTGTTTTCATATTCATCCATAAATTTAATTGTTTGGACAAAATAATCTGATTTTTGATTGTGGCATCTGCATTGAGAAATAATGTCATTAAAAAAAACATATAGGTAACAATTGAGAATCCAAAACAAAGTATTGTTGTTTCTCCTTTGTGGCTGAATTTACTATCTTTGTTATGTCGATTACATCATAGCGAATGATTACCACTTAACTAATGCTTTGAGTTTGTTCAATGAAGTCCCAGGAAATTTAACTCAGAGGTTAAGGGGTTAAGTTAATGATTTTGACATAAATCTTACTTTCAAGCATAAAGTCCTTTTTGAATGCATTGGTGTAGTTTAGTGAAATAGTTGAGCTTCAACAATAATTAGAAGAACTTTTCTGATTCTACGAATGCGGTGTTAAATTTTATTTTTCTTAAGTAAAATTATTTTATTTAGATAATATAAAATTTAGTCCGGCATCGGAGGATAAGAAAATTATTTCTAATTAGGAATATTTTGATCACAAATTATAAATCTTTTCATTTTTTATTATGTCTTGATTCCGACAAGGCGTAGTGAATTGACAGATATTTTCAGTTCAAACACATAGATATAGACTTTTATCTGAATTTTAGAAACTTTGTTTGTAGTATATAAATTTGAAAGCTATCACCAGCAAAATCACCAGTGCGTGTGGGTAAGGAATAATTATTTAATATAGATTTGTCTTCCTTACCGTGTTTAAGATTCTGTTATTAGAGAAAATGTAATGAGGAAAATCTAAGAAACTAAAACCAGGGAAAATGAGTATATAAATCTGTTTGGAGCTCCACCAACCGGAAACTAAAACAAGACAGGAAAATGAGTATATAAATTTGTTTGGAGCTCTGTTTGGAGCTCCCCCAACCAGAGAATTCAAACACACAGATATGGACTGAGAATTAAAATGTTTACAGGATGTTCAAAAAAATAACTTCCTTATACTTTTATTTGAAGGACAAATATCTGAGGGACAGATGAAAGAACAGCAAGAGAACCTGTAAGAACAAGTCTTATGATGGAAGAGTTTCATCTTCCACACCACCTCGGTATTTGGAATTGTGGATGGAAGTGCAAGTGTAGTGGTGGAATAACAAAAACGCTAATCAAAATAGCGTTTTACGCTAATCAGAATAGCAGAATAGCGTTAGAAAAACACTATTCAGAATGGCGCTCAACGCTATTAAGATTAACACTTTTTTTCTCACCCATTAGATTTTCAAGGGATCATTTTAAATCTACGGATAAAAAAAAACGTTATTCTGAATAGCATTGAGTGCTATTCTGATAAGCGCTTTTCGTTTTTTAGTGCGCTATTCTGATTAGCGTTTTTCGTCTTCTAGTGCGCTAGCTATTCTGACTGAGTAGCACTCAAATGGATTCTATGGGACCTTCCACGAAATCATGGAACACTGCTTGGATTTTTCATGAAAAATATCAATTTGGAAACATTAGATTTGACATTCCACAATTTCTCCACACTTGGAATATGATGGATTCCACCGTAAGACTTGTTCTAAAAGATCAACATATTACTATCAATCCAATCAAAGTAGTTTCTAAAGCTACTAATGGGACACATGGGACACGTAAACATAGAGCTCTACGTCAAATCTTTGTATTCTATCAAAATAACAACTTTGGTTCTCAGATTCCTAAGATTCTCAGCTGACGGTTTAAAATCTGTTGCCAAAAAACTCTATATCAAGCTCCCATCTTCCACAAAAAATTTCCCAAACTTTCAAACTAATGGCTTCGGATACCCAAGGTACAAGTAATGAAAAGAAGATTCTAGTGGTCGATGATGATAATGGACAAAAATCAACCAATCATGTTCAACGAGGACAGTGGCTTCGAGCTGCAATTCTTGGCGCAAATGATGGATTACTGTCCACCACTTCACTCATGCTCGGAATTGGTGCGGTAAAGGAGGATCGATTGTCCGTAATTCTCTCTGGACTTGCTGGTGCTGTTGCAGGAGCTTGCAGTATGGCTGTTGGGGAATTTGCATCTGTTTCAACTCAAAGAGATATTGAAGAAATGGGTAGAACTCTGAATTTTCAAACTAAGTTATCAAATCAGGATCAAGAATCACAAGAGAATGTTAGTCGTACTAATTTGGATGTTTCACCTAATATCATTCTTGGTGGAAGAAAGAGGGTAATAGCTGGACTCAGTGAAATGGCTGCAGTTTCACCATTGACTTTGACATATGGGGGGAGCTTACAATCTTTCTCACCAGGGAAATCTTCGTTGACTAGGGTAATTTCAGAGGATGGCATTGTAAAATTGAAGAAAAATGATGAGATCATTGTGGCACTACCAAATCCAGCACTAGCTGCCTCAGCATCAGCTTTGGCTTTCTTATTTGGTTCATTTTTTCCACTGGCAACAGCTTTGCTAATTAAGGAGGCCAAAGCGCGAACCATTTTGATTCCTATTGTTACATCAATAGCTCTAGCACTATTTGGGAGGATAGGGGCTCGTCTTGGTGGATCGTCAGTCAGCATTTCTGCTTTCAGAGTTGTTGTTGGAGGGTGGATAGCCATGGGTATAAGTTATGGAATACTAAAACCTTTCCATGTTGAAGATCAAGAAACAGATTCAACTTAGCACTGCTATGAGCAAGAGTGTATTTCATTGAAGAAAAACAAGTTACTGATGTGTTCAATCATGCTTGTTTTCTAGATCATACTATAGGGAATGAAAAACTTTGATCTTACCTCACAAAGTTTATAGTCCTTGCAGAAACGGAGGGAGAATACATTTAGTGTTGGAACCGTCATCTTATCATGTACTATAAGTATCGTCCTAGTGTTTAACCTATTCTGCTACTTTCGAACTAGTTCTCAATTTTACACCTTGGCCATGATAATGTTCTTAGTGTGTACAAGTATTAGGGGAAGTTATTTTTTATGATCTGCCAAATTTAGGAGCCTCTTGTAGCGATTATCAGACAAAAATGTATAGTTTCTTCCAATTACATATGCTTTCTCCAAAGTAAGAAGCACACTCGAAAAAGCCAGAGCAAGATCAAGTTTCACAAACTAAGCTGAAGAAGCAGAGGCAATAGCTACATTGGAAGCAGCAAAGTGGGCAGTGGACAATGGCAACAACAACAGAATACAATGGCAATGTATAACTGTGCTTCATGAAGCTAAGACAATGCCATAACTAAATACAGTTTTTTGGCCATTAGGTTTACTCCGAGAGAAGCAAGACAACAGACTCCTTGGCTAAAGAAACAAAAACTTATATTAGAAATGAAACCTGGAGCTCTAACTCTTCCTATTGTATAAGAGTAAACCTTTTAGTAGATAGATCCAAGATTAGGCTAAATGTGTCTAACTATCCAATATAAGATTACTCCCATAATCTTTTCCTAACAAACCTTTCTGGCCAGTTTGGCTACTCTTTTGATATATTTGTTATTCACAAAAAACTGCACAATCGTTTGGAATTAGATCCAAACTTAGTCGGCACCCTTTTCCATGGCAGCAGTACTAGTTTTAAAGGTCTCTGATCGGTCATTTGTATCGTTCTATGCCGGGAAGTGAAGTGAGTATCAACAAAATAATTAGATTCAAAGGAATAACATGCCTACAGGAGTGACTAATGAGCTCAGTTTTCTAATTTGAAACCAAAATATGACAATTGCAAATAATACCCAAATCACAGATACTAACAACACAGGTTCAGAACTCCTACAATGTAAAAGGCAAAAGAACTATTATCTAAAGAAATCAATCATGCATGCATTTCAAGTAAAAAGAACATTTGATTCAACACAGAAGATTCAGTACATATATTATTTATAATACTATGACTAATAAATTAGGGCATACAAACTACTAGTAGAATAGAAACTTCCAAAGAGGACATCAAACGATTTGAGATTATTAATCTTCATAAACACGGCATTCATCAGTCTCAGGATTCTCATTACAGAAAGACTCCAGCGGATCTTCCTTCTCAACTTTCATACGAAAATCAGCTTTAGCTTGACTAATTTCTTCAACCTCATCCCAAGCAACTTTACACTCATCTGTAATTGGATTATAATTTTCACCACCGCAAACTTGAGTAGCTTCTTGAACTTTCTTCTCAATCAGTTCCGATAGTTGTTCGTCTTTCATCTGTGTTCCTTTGAATTTCATAGCTCTTACTGAGAATGATTTCAGGGTTTTGATTTTTATCATTACGGTTTTGATTTCGGAAAGAAACTGAAGTGAGTTTGTAGAGATTATTAGGTATCGGGGAAATTGAAGATGAAAACAGGGTTTGATTTTTGCTTGCTGTTGAAGAAATGCTTAAACCAGTGATTGAAGCCATTTGCAGAACTAGATGAAACTAACTCGTCGTTGTGATCGATTTTTGCTCGTCTTTCTCTTTTTTCTTTTTAACAAAGCTCGTCTTTCTCTTTGTTTTTATTATATCACGGTTGGTAGAGAGATACTTTAGATTGTGACGATTGTTGATTAAATGCCCCTGTAAACTATTTTATTTGCTACCTGTGGAGCACATGCCCCCAACAATATTACCAAGTCCCTCTTCCAGTTGCGGCCTGTCGGCCACTGATTGGAAGGAAAATAAGGATAAAATTGGTATTCAAGGAAAATGAGGGATGGGTGTCTTTATCTATAACAACGACCTGGTAGTGTTCTGATCTTATCTTTAAAGAGGGATCCAATCAATAATGACCGGAAGAAGATAACAAAAAATGTTAAGTCTCTTCATTGACAACACTGACGATCTAGTCTTCATTTTGCTTGAATGTCGTTCTCAAATTCTCCCACGCGACCTCGTGCAAAACCAAGGGCAGGTGAAAACTAAGAGGGATGGAATTGGATGAGGAGGTAGGGATGAGTGTTTGTGGCACAATAATAAATGGGTGAAAGGATTCACAGCCATTGCCATATTGTTTTGTGGAGGCACGGTTGTTTGTTTTTTTTGTTAGGGTAATTTGCATTATCTCCCCTTAAAGATTCGTAATTTGCATTACCTCCCCTACATAAATAAAATTAGCAAAACCTTCTCTCGTCAATAATTCTGTTTATTCCAAGTTAGCTAAACTCGGCATTAATTTACACGTGGTTTTTATTTTTTTTTGGAGTAATTTGCGTTACCTCCACTGTAAAAATGGATAATTCGTGTTACCTCCCCTGTAAAAATTGGTAATTTGCATTACCTCCCCTATAAAAAAAAAACACGTGTAAGTTAGTGCTGAGTCATCTAACTTGGAATAGACGGAAATTATTGACGAGAAGAGGTTTTGCTAATTTTATTTTTATAGGGGAGGTAATGCAAATTATCAATCTTTACAGGGGAGGTAACGCAAATTACCCCTTTTTTGTTAAAGCATTTTGTTTTTTTGTAAGTTAAAAAATCAAAGAAAAAAACTAACTTAGGGAGTTAGTAACCCTTACATCGCAATGAGTAGAGCCATCTAGTAACGGGCGTATTGGGGGAACCCTGGTATTAGATTTATCTACTTCTATAACATATTGAATACAAGAAGGAGGGTGTGTACTCCAGCTAATAGTAGTTTTGAACATTCTAGCCTTCTTGGCTAGTATGTCAGCTGCATTGTTTGCAGTTCTAGGAACAAAATGGAAGCCTTTAAAGTTAATACAAAAAGAGAATTCATATTTCACTTCGTCCATGATAGATTTTTTTTGCCAAGCAATTTGAGATGGCTCTCCATTTATATAATCAAAAAGGTTCTTGCAGTCTCCTTCCATGCTGAAATCAGAGAGATTTATAGCTCTTGCCCACTTAGCAGCCTGTAAAAAACCTAGAGCTTCCGCTTCTTCTGGGTCATTTGCTGAGATTGGTCCGTCTCTTCCTTGTGTGGATTCACCTGCATCATTTCTACAAATTATAGCAAAGCCTGCTGGGATACTACTCGAGATCCAAGCAGCATCCAAATTTAGTTTATTATGGAGTGTTACCGGAAGTTTCCGGGTTTTGTTTTCTCTGTTTCCTATTACTTGATCTTTACTTTTAACTAAGAATTTCTCCTTGTGCCAAAAGGCTAGGTGTCTCTGAATCTCTAAAGCTACTTGTTGATGAGTTTGTTGTTGGTTGTCAAAAGCTCTATTGCATCTTTCCTTCCATATGAACCAAATTTTGGTCATTATTATCTCAATGGGGATCAAAGGATTTTCTTTTTCTATCCATTCCTTAAAGATTTCCAAAAAAGTTGTAGTTCTAGCAAATTGTATATCTACAGGATAAGGGTCAGTAGCTCATACAGATTTTGCAAACTTGCAGTATAAGAAAAGATGTTCTATTGTTTCAGGTTCATTGCAACCAAAAGAGCAAGCAAGAGAGATATCACCTTTAAACCTAGACAGTTTAAAGTTAGTTGAAACAACATTCTGAAGATATTTCCAAGCAAATTTTTTTATCCTTTGAGATGTTTGTGTAGCCCAAAGTTTCTTCCAAAAGTCAGGTTGTCCTAAATTATACTTATTTATGGTTTTTTCATTTAGCTTGTTGTACATAGACTTTACGGTGAACTTTCCTGATTTATGAAGAAGCCATCTCGGAGTATTTTCTTCTCCTGCCAACCTAATTTTGCAAATTTTCTGAGCTATACCACTAGGAAATAAAGAATAGATTAAAGATTCATTCCACCTTTTTGTATTGATGTCTATTAGTTCCCTGACTAGAACTAAAGAAGAGTTATGAACAGTTTTGTAATTTGTAAGTTTTTCAGTCATTTCAGGTATCCAGTTATCCTCCCAAATGTTGACTTTCATTCCATCTCCTATTTCCCAAATTTTGTTTTACTAGAATTATCTTTGTATATGCATTTCCAAATCCAAGAGCTAGAAGTAGGGGTTTTTGCTCTAAAAGCAGAGTTTCTCTTGAAATACCTTGGTTTCAGTTGGGATACCCATAGAGCTTTTGGTTCTTTCATAATTCTCCATGCAAGCTTAGCTATAAGAGCTAAATTGAACTTATGGGAAAACCCAGACCTCCTTTACTAATTGGTTTGCACAGGCAAGAGTAAGATTTAGGGTAATAACCTTTATAATTTGTTTCTTTCCCCCACCAGAAGTCCCTTTGAATGGCATCTATTTTATTAGTTATCTTCTTGGGCAATATAAAACAACTCATTTTATAACTAGCCAAGTCAGCTAAGATGGCTTTATTTAGTATCATCTTAGTAGATTGAGCTAAAAAAATTCCTATACAGCCTTGTATTCTTTGTTCCATTTTTTCTATTATACTTTCAAAAAAAATTATTTTGGTTTTATCCACAAATAGAGGTGTTCCTAGATAAGAGTCTTTTAGGTCAATTTGTTTGATTTTGAAGATTTTGCTAATCATCTTTTGGTGTTTTGGCTGAACTTCCTTACTAAAAAAGATACAAGATTTGTCAAAAATTATAAGTTGACCAGAGGCTCTGCTGAAGATCTCTATTATATTTAAAATTTTGTGGCATTCTTTCAGGTCAGCCCTAATAAATAATAGGAAATCATCAGCAAAGAAAAGATGGGAGATGGGACTATTTTTAGGTGTTATCTTTATTCCATGAATTTCTCTATTTTCTTCTGCCACAATTAGACTCCTAGAAAATATTTCCATACAAATTATAAAAAGATAGGGTAATAAAGGATCACCCTGTCTAAGACCTCTAGTAGGTTTGAAATATTCTCCTGGGCAACCATTTAACAAGACTGCTATAGAGGTTGTGGAAATGCAAGTCCTAATTAGATTACAAAAAGTTTGATCAAAACCAAAGGCCTTTAGAGATTTTATGAGAAAATCCCAATTGACTATGTCAAAAGCCTTTGACATGTCAATCTTGATCCCCATCCCAGCATGCTTAATTTTCATTTTCTTAAAAGAATGAATAATTTCCTGGGAAATTATAATGTTATCTGAGATCTGCCTGTTTGTTAAGAAAGCAGCTTGGAAAGGAGATATTAATGAATCTAAGTGAGTTTTAATTCTATTTGCTAGAATTTTCGCTAGAATTTTATATATAATGTTGCATAATCCTATGGGTCGAAATTGACTGGGGTCCTTAGAGTGTCTAATTTTAGGAATAAGGAAAAGAAAGGTCTTGCTGAATTCAGGGTTCAGCTCTCCAGTTCTAAAAAAAAATTGTACTGTATCTATAACTTGCTCCCCAACAATGTCTCAGTTTATTTTAAGGAAACTTGCTGGAAATCCATCCGGTCCAGGTGACTTATTAGGTTTTAATTTTTTTAGCACAGCCAAAATTTCCTCAGTAGAAGGAATGGAATTTAGGTGCGAATTATCCTCCTCATTTATAGTAGAATTAATATTAGCAAAAAGATCTATATTTTGTGAAGGATAATTAGTATATTCGGAGAAAAGATTTAAGTAAAATTCTTTTAGAGTATTCTTGATTTCTTCTCTTTTGAAAGTTGTTTCTCCGTTACTTAATTTAATACACTCTATATTATTCCATTTCCTTCTCCTAAGAGTTTTGGTATGGAAGAATTTTGTATTCCTTTCTCCTAAATTAACCATATTGTCTCTTGATTGCTGTTTTGCAATTACCTCTTGCGTGTCGTATAGTTTTTCTAGCAAAAAAAGTTTGTCTTTTATTTTCTCTTCTTTCCTATAAACATGACTTGAACTATTAAGAATATTTATCTGATGTAAAACTTTCCTAATTTCTTTAGAAGGTTTATCAAATATGTTTCTCTTCCAGTGTTCAAGGTTTGGTTGTAGTTCTTGAAGATTGGTTAAAAGAGTGAAAGAGGGATTTTCCTTTGACAGACTAAATTTCCAAGTATCTCTGATTGTTTGTATACAAGACTGTTCTTTTTGCCAGGTATCGTAGTATTTGAAAGTATGTTTATGTTTGGTGGCTTTAGGATCTAGTTTAAGAGAAATTGGACTATGGTATGAACCCACGGCTACTAGGTACGTTAGTTCAACATTTTGAAACTGCTGGTTCCAATCATTGTTTGCTACCGCTCTATCTAGTCTTTCTTGTATATTAGCTATAACTTCTCTAGATTATTCCAAGTGAATTCGTATCCAGTAAAGCCTATGTCATTTAAACCGGCATTGTTAAGTATATTCTGATATACTCACAATCAGCTTTATTGAATGGAATACCACCAATTTTTTCATCTTGATTGAAAATCATATTCATATCCCCTAATAGAATCCAAGGCGTAGAGTTTCTATCTACCTGTTCAAATATCTCTGAAATAAAGTCCCATTGCTATATGTCTATTGTTTGGGTACGGAATGCCATAAAAACATGTCAAGGTCCACTTTTTAGGTTCATGGTTAGTTTGTACTAGGATGTTAATCATATTTGTGTTCCACTGCAAAATTTCAAAAGCAAATCCATCTACCCAAGCTAGGGCTAGACCTCCTGCCTTTCCTATAGGGTCTACTATGTGTATGTTAGGATAATCTTTCAGTAAAGTTCTAACTAATGGCTTTTGTGATTTAGTCTCTGACAGAAATAGGATTTCAGGTCTATCTACATCAATGATTTGTTTAAGATGGCTTTTTGTGAAAGGGTTTCCACGGCCCTGCACATTCCAAGCTATTATTTTCATAGTTTAATCTAGAGCCTAATCTAATAAATAAATCAATAATTGAAACACTCAATTCATAAAGAAACAAATATAGCTATCAATACTATATGGGATTCAGAATAAAGCAAATTGAAGAAAAAAAAATGCAATTATAAAAGAATTAGGTTATAAGAAAGAAAATACTTGTGTCTCCTTCTGTTGCTGTTGGGGAATCAATTCTCATAAGGGAATTAGATGATAAGTATTTGAACTAGACCTATGATTCGCCAAGTTGGAACCATACTGATGGATTTCTAAGACCTTTCCATTATGTGAAGGAATTGAGCATAACTGCTCAGAAGATGAAGAAGAAATGTGGTCTGAGACCGAAATTTTAAATGCAGACTTTGGCTGAGTCAATGGAGTATGGAATGACGATGATATGCATGATGATTGATGAATTCAAGCCAGAGAGTTCTTATCATAGCTCAATGGCACAAATGGTGAAATTAGGGATTCAAGAGAATCCCCCAAAATAGGTGAAGAGAAAGAAAGCCTTCTTGCAATGGAAATGTCTGCAGAAGCCCTATTAGGGGAACCAATAAGTTGCACCGGATTAAGAATATCTAAGTCAGAACCAGCTTCGAGAGCAGCAATAGTTCCGGGTTCTGATTCCGCCAAAACTCGGAAAGTTTCCGAGTTCGCGGATCGGAACGATTCATCCGAAGATGGAATGGGGATAAAGTTGTCAGGCAAGTTATATGGAAAGGTTCTCTTTACCAACACCGAATAAGAATCTAAAGGCATATCTTCATCATAAGCTAATGAAGGCGATTCAGTGATGATAAAAGAACCTAAAACTTCATATGAATTAGAAGGATGAGATGATGGAGAATGGTGTGATTGTACTCTATGGAGATTCTAATGTTCATCATCTCGCAGCGCCGGTTCTTCATCCGCATATGTTCAGAAAATGTCATGGAAAGTTTCTCTCACTCCTGGCTAATTAAGATATACTTGTACTGGTACCAGCACTCCAGTGTGATCAAAATTATCCTTAGGATTCCAGACTTGGAACAAGACATTATTGAGCCAGTTCGTATCATCACTATGGTAGGGTGAGTTAACAGTTATATCATAGATGTCTTCTAACTGTTTCCCTAACAGAACATCACATTCACCCACTTTGTGTCCCGACCTCAAATAATGAGAACAGAATTTTGAAGGCAGGTTGATGTAGTTGAAGTAAATGGAAGTAACCGGGTATCTACCTACCTTAACAAGTAAATAATGAATGAGAGGTTTTTCTATATTAATCCACATGAGTACTTTTGGTATAAAGTCTGGTGAATCCTTATCAGTACAAATTCTAGCAACTTGACCTACTTTACCAGCAATTAAACCTAGCATTTCCTCTGCACGGTGTTCAAATTTAGTATTTAAGATAGAAGCCCAAATAGGAATCTCTTTAAATAGCTCAGTTGATATTCTCATTACCTGATAAGCAGTTGTCGCAGCCATTACATTACCAAAAGGATACCACGGTCCATTTTGAAGATATCCAGTGAAAATCCTCCTTTTTCCTGAATGTGATAATGAATAAGTTTGGGTCTACTTCTTTGATTTGAAATGTTATTTCACTACCCAGAAATTATTAAGTGATCCCCGTACTTCCCATTGCTGAAGAATAGTCGTTGAAAAAACTCTTGCCAGTATACTATAATCCTTAATTCCAAAATCTCTAATAAAGAAAGGAGGAGTTGGTAGAAGACCAATGTTGCTATGGTTTTCCATACGCTGAGCCAGTGAAAGACCACTAAGGTGTCTATACAAATTAAAAATTCCACTCATCTTAAAGGAGAAAGAGAAGGTATGAAGAGAAGCTTAATTAGAACTGGAGGTTTTTCTGAACTTATAAGTATATGAATACTATAAGATTTCAACTACGACCTTTGTTAAAGAAAACATACACCCGTGATCATTTCAATAATCAAGAAATGACACCGTATCAAATGCCAATAGAAAATCGACAGCCAATGGAAAAGATATTGTTGATGAAGTTAAGGTACGAGGTAAGAAAACATTACTTTTTGACTATCATTTTGATATTTTTGTTAACATTTAAATATAATCAGGGGTTAGAAAGGAACTCTAGGAAAGTGTGAAGACTTGAAGGTTAGATTAAAGACCCAGCATAAGGCAACAAAGTTTATTTATCCAAAGGTAGCTAAGAAAGGCTAAGCTACTAAGGTTTCCGTGGCTTCCTAATTCACTAGAAACCAAAGGCAAGGTAGAGCTCATCGATCAGAGAGTAAAAAATAACGTTCAAATTTTAGGCAGATTCAAATAATACCTATTACGTCTACTCTCAGGCCTAGTTATCAAGTTGAACAGTTAAAGGGTGATACTAGGGTGATGAATAGCTATCAAGAGTCTAACCCTATTCTGAATTAGGTAGGTTAATTAAGATTGATGGAACAAGAGAAACTTAAAAGCATTAGAAATCAGATTTGAAAGTCAAACAAGATTACGAAAGATATTGTATCCGATGGAATCTGAAAAAAATATCACCTAAAAAATAGGTATAAATATTATAAAGCTATTCGGTGTCTAATAATCTATCCCTAGTGTGCCTGATATAGGTTAATTAAGGCAAAAATGAAGGATGAAGGAGGAAAGTAGAGTCAAATAAAATTGCAGTGCCAAAATGGACGAGGTGTACAAAAGTGTACGAGCTATTAAATGTCGATGATATCGAGAGTTAGAAGGAAACTAAGAGACCTAGAGAGAAGGGTTAACACACCATGTTATCCTGGTACTATTATAAAGAGGGGTAAATCTTATTTCGCATGCATTAAGAAAATATTTCAAACCCCTTAGATACACTAGAAATTTTGTGAGGTTCTCCATATGGCTCATAAGCATGATACAGTTCCAGAAGGTGTTCCAATTTCTTTAACAAGGGTGATGCGCTGCCATGATGATCATCTTCATAGGATACACTATTATTTTTGTTATTTGTGTGGTACTGACTTTTTTATTCATGCTAAGCATGCACAATATTTGGACTATTGTAATCTGAGCCCCACCATTAAGTAAGGGTTAGAAGAAGAGGTAAGAGCTAACATTGCGCAACAAATTGCCTTAAGACAATCAATAGATGCTGCAATATTGTTTAGCGAGATGCCGCCCTGTTTTGAATATGGTTATGTTATGAAGATGGAAACTAGGTACAATTGGAACAAAGGTAAGGGTAACTATGTTGCCGTTGAAGCAACAGAAGCTAGAAGAGAAATAACATGAAAGATGCCAAGCAGAAAGACAATAGGGAGATCGACGAATCAGGAAGGAAGATGTTCCGAAAAAAACCAAATATTATCTAAAGTTTCGGTATTATACTCATGTAGTATTTCCTAATTCCGTTTCTTAGTTTATCTATCGTCAATTATTTTCTGTTGCACTATAAGTTTCCATTGTAAGAATGAACTTTTATGTCCCCCAGTAATATTTTATGTATTCCGGTTAGCTCAATAATTTGTTGTATGATATAATTTTCTCTTTAATATATACCTGCATAAGCAAGAAAGAAATTCTAGAGTTGAGTAGGATACTCATATCTTATTACTCAGAAGATACATCGAATCTAATTATCATTATCTCAGAATGATAAGCGACTCTTATCCAGACTTGAATAGATAAAAGAGAAATTAAGATTTTCTAGAGGCTTAAATACTCCCATTAACCCATGAATCAATCAAGAAAAAAAACCAAAATCTTAATTCACAATGACTTGCAAACATCAGAAGATTTCTATCGGTGCTCTAATATCCTTCACTAGAGTGATGCGTTGTAGAGATAACCATCTCCACCATATTCATTATTATCAGTGCAGCTAATGATCCCAGGAGGTATTCATTTACCCCTTCCAGGAACAGTATTTAGCCTATTGCAATCTGAATCAAGAAGAGAAGTATAAGCTTTGCCATCATGCAAAGAGAAGAATTCAAGTTAAGATAGAAAAAGGAAGTCTTTAGATGCAAGGGTTTACTTGAAAGAGATGTCTATAGGGATAGATTACTATTATGTTTACAAGAAAAAGCAACGCTACCTGGAGAAAGGAGGAAAGAATCATTACGAAGAGAAGGAGAAGGAAGAAGCTAAGAATGAACTATCAGAGGAAGAAAAGATATTACATTTCTCAACAGAAACAGATAAGAATGATGTTCTATTTTATCTACTATATAAGTAAGTTTTCAATTAAGTTCTAAATGTTCTGTCTTTAGTTCATCTATATAAATAATCCCATTTCGTACTAATGAAATTAAAGTTTACTATTGGAAGTCATGACTATGCTTACGATGTGCAGAGTTATAAAGAACAAGGACCGGAAGTAAAAAAATTCAAGATGAATCTGATAAATGCTGATGATATATGATTATGATAGTGTATGATTAATTACGATCTACCTATTCTATGAATGAATGACTCAGCCACAAATCCTTAAACATCGAAATTTATAATAATCCCCCACATTGTAGAATAGGTCGAATTTTATCTCCTAAATTGGTATTACAAATCCATCCCTTCCCATTTTTTGTTTCCCGTTAGCTCATAGGGGAACACAAGTAGGGGAACACAAGTAGGGAAACTACTCACAGCGCATTTATAATATCAGGAATTGTAGAAAAAAATGAGGAAGGAGATGAATAAAACTAGTTGTTACACCCCGGAGAGAGGGCAGAGCGAAGTAAGAGAGAGAGAGGATTTTTTGCTAAAGCATAACACCGACTTTTATGTTTTTTTTTATAAGAAAAACAAAGTTCTGCACACTACCCTTCCCTTAACAAGTAGTGACATTCAAATTGATCAAAAAAAAACATTCAAGTACATTGGCCAGTTTAGTTCAGGATTCGTGTTGGCATCCCTGCTTAAATTGACTAGATGATTTCCGACCCATCTCTCATTGATTACACCTTATTACAAATAGTATATATGTTTGCAGCAAATAGATTGTCTCGCCTATTAACTAAATTGAAAGACATTGCTTGAAATTAACTAGTTGTCGTTTGTAGTTGCCAAAATGATTGTTGTTCTTGAATCTGTCCTCTTTAACCTTACCATACATTCCAATTAGCAGTTGTCGAGTGGGTTGCGAGTCACTATGAAATTTAATATGGATCCACTGAGTTCATTTTCCCATTGGAAAAGCTGCTTCGACTCCATTTTACTCTAAGAGATCTCTTGAGTTCCACCCCGATGATTCTCCTCTTGCTTCTCTACATGTACCTGTATCATCCGAGTCACAGATATCTGGAAACATGGAAAACGCTTTCTTAGTCTCATGAAACCTGGATACTTGTTATAATTGAACCTTGTAATCTTTACACTTTCATCCTGCATAGGACTGTAGTACAGAGTTTGGGAGAGAGCATAATCTTTATTTTTCACATGTAAACATTCATTTATATATTTCACTATGGTATTAGCAGTAACCTAACTATTTTGGTCTTGTTACCAATAACCTTGTTGCATCTGGCTTTTCATATGTGCCAGGAAATGGTGCTACAGAATTCTACCCAGCCCATGTATTTCCCATCCCTGACCTTTAAATTAAATGGATTATTTAACCAATCATGAAAGGTAGTGGCATTTTGTTTTACATATGTCATATTAAAATTTAAATGATTCCAAACCTGAGCTGCAAAATTACATTCCAAAAAATATGAGTTAAAGATGCATTATGCATATGACATAACTGGCAGGTTGTGTTTACATCTAGCATAATTGTCGCTACTCTTTCACTATCCGGAAGAATGGCATGAGCCATTTTCCACATAAACAACTTGATTAAAGGAGAAACTCTTAGTTTCCAGATGGGTGTCCACATAGTAGTATTCCATGTGTTGTTATTTAATTTGTTGTACAAGGATCTAACAAAAAACTTGCCATCTTGTTTAAGGTTCCAAATGGCTTCATCCACTCTGTCATCAAGAGGAATGTGTATTTGTTTGATGATGTTTACAGTTTCTGTGTCGAAACACCTGATCATCTTTGAGATATTCCATTTTTTTTCCGGTGTTATCATATTACTGACTTTGTGAAACCCCTCTGCTCCTATACTTGGTTTCACTGATGGTGGTTTTTTTTATCCTTGATCCAATAGTCAGCCCATATATCTATGTTGTCTCCCTTTCCTATGATCCAGAAGATATTGGTTTGAACCTTTTCCATTCCCTTTTTTTATCCCCTTCCATATCCAAATGTCTGTTTGTTTAGGTTTAGTGTCTAAGTGCATTACGTCTTTGTTTGGGTAGTATTTGGCTTTTAGAGTCAATGCAAATACGCTTTTAGGATTCTCCTCCGGCCTTCATCCCATTCTACTTATCATGGCAGTGTTAAAATTTTGTATGTTTTGTATTCCTAGACCACCTTGGTCAGTGGAAGTATAAATAGGGTCCCGGGCATTGATATGTAGGCCTTTAGGATTGTCAGTATCCTGTCTCCACAAAAAAATCATGTTGTACCTTATTCATTTGTTTGCGAACTTTTTTTGGTGTTCTAAAACAGTTCATTTGATATATGTTTACGAATTTTATTAGCATGGCTTTTCCTGCGATAGTTACATTTTTCTTCTGCCAACCTATGAATCTATTTTTCATGTTTTTAACTATAGGTTCAAAGCTCTTTACCTTAGATTTATTAGTAAAAATGGGCGAGCCAAGATATCTGTCGTCAAGAGGGATGGGTTTGACATGGAGAATGTCTTGGATTTACTTCTTTCTATCATGGTCAGTTTTAGTACTAAAAAAGACTCCTTATTTGCTAAAATTAATTAGCTGACCCGAGGCCCTCCCAAAATCATTGAACATACGGATCAGATTCTGGCTGGTTTGGGCATTGGCACCGCAAAAAAAAAAAAGGAAATCATCTGCAAAAGTAGATGAGCCATAAAAGGAACATGTTTGTTGATTTTATGACCTTTAATCATGACGATGTTTTCTGCATGACCGACGGTACGATATAGAGATTCCATACACATCAAGAACAGATAAGGGGATAGAGGATCCCCTTGTCTAAGACCTCTCATAGGTTTGAAGAAACCACAGGGGGAGCCATTCAACAATATGGATAAATTCATGGTAGAAATGCATTGATAAATGATTTTGCACCGATTTTCAGAAAAGCCCATTTTTCTCATAATTTTGATCAAAAATGTCCATTCTACTCTATCAAAGCTTTAGACATGTCCACCTTTGATTCCCATAAGACCATATTTTTTTCTCATGTTATGAATTAACTCGTGCGCAACAACGATGTTATTTGAAATCTGCCTTCCAGGGATGAATGAAGATTGATATGGAGAAATAATTTTATTCAATAATGGTTTCATTTGGTTATCCATTATCATGGAATAACTTTATAAGAGGTGTTGCAAAGGGCTATCAGCCTGAATTCAGCAACAACTATTGAGTTTGGGGTCTTGGGTATCAAAAAAATGAAACTTGAGTTCATCTCCTTTAGCATACACCCTGTCTTAAAGAAAGTTTGTGTCGTGTTCACAAAGTCAGTATTGATTGTTTCCCAATTTCTTTAAAAAAAATTTAGTGGAAACCCATCGGGTCCCGCACTTTTATTAGGCTCCATGGAAAACAAAGTGTTTCTTATTTCAGCATAGGAAGGTATGGTTTCTAGGATTTTGTTTACTATGTCAGTTATGCAGGTTGGTATTAGATCTATTAGGTTCTCATCTATCACAGTTGAACAAAAGCTAATATGTGTTTGAAGTGTTGATTTAGGCGATTGGCTATTTCAGTTTTTGTATTAAGCCATCTATCATTTGTATCTTTAATATGTCCTATTATGTTTTTTCTATATCTCTGCTTGGCATTTTCATGGAAGTACGAGTATTTCTATCTCCTAGTGATATATGTTGTTCTTTACTTTTGATCTTCCAGAATTCTTCTTTTATGTTATACCATTTGGTTAACTCCCTGGTGAGTTTGGTTATTTCTCCATATTTTACATGTGATGGCAGATTTTTATTGGCTTCATCAAGTTTCAGTTTGGTGCTACTGATGTTGGTTTTTATGTTACCGTACACTTCTCTGTTCCACTTATTTATTATGTATTTAATATTGGATAATCTTTTTGTTAGGGAAAAAGCAGGATATCCTGAAATGCTAATATTCCAAGAGGATTCGATTAAAGGTTTGTATTGTGGATGGTCCATCCAAGATCCAAAGTACTTGAAGGGTTTGGCACCATCCTTCCATTGAGTATGGTTGTTTAAGCTGATAGGTACATGGTCTGAGATTAGGGGGGGTAAGTGAGTTACACTAAAACAAGGAAAGGTGTTTAACCATTTAATATTATCTAAGGACCTATCTAGACGTTGTTCAGTAAGGCCCTATCTAGCTGTTGTTCAGTGAAATCGTTATCATTTCTTCGGTTATTCCAGGTGTAAGGGTATCCTGTAAATCCTATATCATGAAGACCTATATTATTTATCATGTACAGGAAGGTATCAACTTCAGTTTGGTTAAAAGGAAATCTACTTTGTTTCTCAGAATAATGTAGAATTGTATTAAAATTCCCAATTATGATCCACGGTCCATTGATTCTATCTATTAGCCATATCTCGGATCATTTTCCATTTGAGATGCATGTAAGGACTACCATAAAAGCAAGAGATGATCCAGTGAGAATTTATGGCGTGGTCAAAATTCTGGCATTTATTTGGTTATGTTCATGTTCAGAATTGTCAGATTCACATTTTGTTTCCAGGCTAGCATAAGCCCTCATGCAGTACCTCTAGGAGGTACTATAATATGGTTATGAAGTTTATGTTTCCTAAAAATTATCTCCATAATTTTAGTTTGTTGTTTAGTTTCTGATATAAAGATTATATCAGGATTTTCATGATTAAGAAGATCATTTAAACTCGGGTAAGTTTCTGGATTGTTTGGGCTTCCTAGTCCCTGACAATTCCAAGAGATAGTCTTGAAGAATTTCCAAAAGTAAGACACCTGTGGATATGAAGTTTCTACTAAGTTATTTTTTTCATGAATGGGGGTGTTGTATCTAGCATAATCTAAACAGTTATTATCATGCTTGGTCAAGTTCCTATCAGTGTGTTTAGAATCTTTAAAAATCATATAAAAAGATTTTATCATAGTATTCTTACAACAAGCATTATGGATAAAGATACTAGTAGAGCATTTCATACCATCGGTTATAAAATCAATAATATTTCTTAGCATATCATCTAACAAAGTAGCAGAGAGATATTTGAAAACTAAAAGTTTGTGTTTCTGGATTACCTCATAGTAGATCAAATAAATTTTGTTGTTAGAGATTGTAGTTTTCATACTTATCTGTCTTTTGGTTCTTCCAGAGCTCGCAGATTGTAACCAAAATTTATACACTCCTGTAATGGCAGAATCGTTAGTCGATTTCTTTTAATAAAATTAGACATCAAGAAATTAGGTATAAAAACTAAAAATTCTAGATCTGAGATAGGCAACATAAAATAGAGGAAGAACATTTAAGATATCTTAAGGAAGTAAACCAGAAAAGGAATCAAATTCGAAGGATTTCTAAAACTAATCTGAGAACCAAGCACTATTATTTAGTGCTATTATTTAGTCGGAAATTAAACAAAAGAAAATAAAATTAAAGGAGAATAGAAGATATCTAGAGAAGAAAAAGATAAATCAGCTTAACATGAAGAAATATTATGAGATTAGGACAGTGGTACCAAATTGCAAAGCTTTGAAACTTTGATAAGGGTTTTCTGTAGCTGGGGAAAAGTTCCTTTGAATCAATAGTAGAAGAAACGAATCTTAGTATCTTGGAGTCCTAAATTATATCTTATAATCTTAGGTGTCTTCAAATCATATGCCTACTGAGTCATTAGTGGCTTTAGATATGGTGTCCTTGTGATCGGAATCTTTAACATATCAAATATTTAAAGGTGTCTGAAATGATTTGGGTGGTAGCTAAATGACTTTTGGGATTGGATCCGATATGGGTTTGTATTTGTAACCATAAAATGGATTTTATGATTTTTTCCGTTGATCATCACTACACGTTAGTATCTATATATTGTAACGACAAAAGAACGTTGGAAATGTGTCGTTATTATTAGTGTCACAATATTTTATCAACGATTCATTTCGTTACAATAAATTTTTATTAAATAACGGTTTCATTCGTTGGAATAAATACAACAACGGTTATCTAGTCAGCACAAGATTTATCTGATGTCATTTTGTTGTAACGGATAGTCGTTATTGTGCAGATCGTAACGGTTGGTGCGTAACAGTTCGGTGTAACAGATACTGTAACAGCGACTTTGTGTGTAACGGTTGACTTATTGCCACCTGTCCTTTCTTGTAACAGATACTCACATGGAGGTAGAACTGAAACTTGTTTTGGTAGAACCGTTAAACCCATGAATTGTGATTGAGTGTTTCTTAATCAATCTGTTAGAGCATTGCTCGGTTGAACCCACCAAGTGTTAGTATGTCAAGTTTGGTTGTTATATTTTAGTGAATCAAAACTCATGTTAAGAGTCGCTTGATTATGTGTTAGAGTTAAACTTCATATAGGTTACCTTGAAAGCATTAGGATATGAGACATTACAAATATTGCGAAGTCTTGAAGATGTGAAGAAGCAAGGAGCTACAATGACAACAATCATCCTTCCACTTGAGGTTAGTGATATTTGACTTGAACTGTTTCATTCCCTAACGTATCTTTCAAGTCGTGCATATTGAAAACATAACTGCGAAGCATATATTAACTCTAGATAGACATAGTATTAAGGAATACAATACGAGGTTTATCGCTTAACCATTAAACTTTGTAGATAAGACATCGCCATAATCATTTGAATGCTGTTGTGATTATGTATGGGTATGAGGTGAGGATTTCATCTTAGGGAACAATGTTTACATGTGTTCTAAGGAAGTAAGTTCATAAACTTATTTGTGGACCGAAAAGGAAATTGCCAGGAGTTATTGGTTTTGTTATTCATTGTATATCTTATGAACAACCAATATGTGTGACAGAGTATAACCGCTCACAACTTGTTGTGTTCTTGGTAGAACTATTCACAAAGTCCTGACTTTTGTATTGGTATAACTTTTATTAGTAAAACTAATCTTAAGTAATCACCTGTGGTATGATCGGATTATGTATGCCTTGGGGAAAGGGAACCGATCCTTGTAAGGGAAAGGGAACCGATCCTTGTAAGGGGTGCAATACATCAAGGGGAACCTCCTTGTATGGGGTGCAGCAAGGTTTATAGCCGAAAGGGGAACCGATCCTAGTACCGTCAACCGAATCTTTGGGAAGCTAGTGTGACTATGCGTAGTACTCACATGGAGGTAGAACCGAAACTTGTTTTGGTAGAACCGTAAACCCATGATTGTGATTTAATATTGGTTTGATCAATCATATAGTTCTTTAAAGTCAGATGAACCAATTATAAACTTGTTTGGAAGTGTGGCAAATCGGTTTCAAGGTTGTAAGTGTGAAATAGAACTTACAAAGTAAAGATATCGACAAACTTTGAACACGTGCTGTGAATGTTTATTTCTATAATTGTTCAAAGATATTCCTTAACGGCTAAAGGAAGAGAATCCCATGATCGAAACATAAGTAAGTTAAGAATCTTTTAATTAAGGTTATTAATTTCACCTTGTAGGGAAATTATAGAATTAGTAATGTGCATTTACTAATTAGATTTTCCGAGAGATTTCGATTGTTATTTTTGGACAGAGCATTTCCAGGAATTATGGAAACCGAATTTGTTCTTTAGTGAATATCTTGAGAATATTTTCGGTTTTGGAAATTCCTTGGTGTCCAAACTTCCTTGTCTATAAATACACGAAGTTTGCCTTTTTAGCAAACTAATCCTTCGTAACAACAAACTTCCTCTTTTGTTTTTTTTACTGGTGTAGCCGCCTATCGGAGAGGAGAGTAATCTAATTAGGTGAAATCTCTTACGACCGCTCGTTTTAAAGTCTTCTTTGGATTAAGAAGCTCTAGCGCGACCCGTCGGTGGGAAACTAGATAATTGCGGTTTATCTTTGTTTTCGATTGTTTGATAGACTAACGTTGGTTGAAATATGATTGCACCTAGTTTATTTATTCATGAGAATCTTCTCTTCTGATATAAGATTCACTCAAACTAGTTCAGAGTTTGGACGGGGATCTTTAGACTGTTGTTAGTTCTAAAGACGATCTTGTGATAATCCATTGTTAACAGACTCCGTTATGTGCGTGATTGATCACAAGAGAGTCAAGTGATTGTGTGCGGGTTTTTATTGAAGATTTAAGAAGATTTGAATACAAATTTGAAGACAAGTTTTTATGGTCAAGTTGGTCAAATTTGTGGTCAAGTTGGTCAAATTTGTGGTCAAGTTGATCAAATTCGTGGTCAAGTTGGTCAAATTGTGGTCAAACACATAATCGGAAACAAAACAAGGCATACTAAGTTTGCAAGATTACCATATAAAGATTACAGACCCGATGTTCTCGTCCAGGTGAGGTTTGAGGCGTGAAATATATCAGATTGGATGAAACCGCAACCTATTATTGAACTCAGGTTGCAAGATTACCATATACAGACCCGATGTTCTCGTCCAGGTGGGATTTGAAGTGTCAAATATATCAAATTGGATGAAACTGCAACTTATTATTCAACCCAGGTTGCAATATTACCATATATAGACCCGATGTTCTCGTCCATGTGAGGCTTGAGGTGTGAAATATATCAGTTTGGATGAAACTGCAAACTATTATTGAACTCAAGTTGCAAGATTACCATATACATACCCGATGTTCTCGTCCAGGTGAGGTTTGAGGTGTGAAATATATCAGATTGGATGAAACTGCATCCTATTATTGAACTTAGGTTACAATATTACCATATACAAACCCGATGTTCTCGTCCAGGTGAGGTTTGAGGTTTCAAATATATCAGATTGGATGAAACTGCAACCCATTGCTGAACTCAGGTTGTAAGATTACCATATACATACCCGATGTTCTCGTCCAAGTGAGGTTTGAGGTGTCAAATATATTATATTGGATGAAACTGCAACCTATTACTGAATTCAGGTTGCAAGATTACCATATACAGACCCGATGTTCTCGTCCAGGTGAGGTTTGAGGTGTCAAATATATCAGATTGGATAAAATTGCAAACTAATACTGAACTCAGGTTGCAAGATTACCATATACAGACCCGATGTTCTCGTCCAGGTGAGGTTTGAGGTCTCAAATGTATCAGATTGGATGAAACTGCAACCTATTATTGAACTCGGGTTGCAATATTACCATATACAAACCCGATGTTCTCGTCCAGGTGGGATTTGAGGTGTCAAATATATCAGATTGGATGAAACTGCAAACTATTATTTAACTCAGGTTGCAAGATTACCATATACAGACCCGATGTTCTCGTCCAGGTGAGGTTTGAGGTGTGAAATATATCAGATTGGATGAATCTGCATCCTATTATTGAACTCAGGTTGCAAGATTACCATATACAGACCCGATGTTCTCGTCCAGGTGAGGTTTGAGGTTTCAAATATATCAGACTGGATGAAACTGCAACCTATTGCTGAACTCGGGTTGTAAGATTACCATATACATACCCGATGTTCTCGTCCAGGTGAGGTTTGAGGTGTCAAATATATCAGATTGGATGAAACTGCATCCTATTATTGAACTCAGGTTGCAATATTACCATATACAGACCCGATGTTCTCGTCCAGGTGAGGTTTGAGGTTTCAAATATATCAGATTGGATGAAACTGCAAGTTATTGCTGAACTCAGGTTGTAAGATTGCCATATACATACCCGATGTTCTTGTCCAGGTGAGGTTTGAGGTGTCAAATATATTAGATTGGATGAAACTGCAACCTATTACTGAATTCAGGTTGCAAGATTACCATATACAGACCCGATGTTCTCGTCCAGGTGAGGTTTGAGGTGTCAAATGTATCAGATTGGATGAAACTGCAACCTATTACTGAACTCAAGTTGCAAGATTACCATATACAAACCCGATGTTCTCGTCCAGGTGGGATTTGAGGTGGAAAATATATCAGATTGGATGAAACTGCAACCTATTATTAAACTCGGGTTACAAGATTACTATATGCAGACCCGATGTTCTCGTCCAGGTGTGATTTGAGGCGTAAAATATATCATGTTGGATGAAATTGCGACCTATTATTGAACTCAGGTTGCAAGTATACCATATACAGAATCGATGTTCTCGTCCAGGTGAAGTTTGAGGTGTCAAATATATCAGATTGGATAAAACTGCAACCTATTACTGAACTCAGGTTGCAAGATTACTATATACAGACCCGATGTTCTCGTCCAGGTGAGGTTTGAGGTGTCAAATATATCAGATTGGATAAAATTGCAAACTATTACTGAACTCAGGTTGCATGATTACCATATACAGACCCGATGTTCTCGTCCAGGTGAGGTTTCAGGTGTCAAATGTATCAGATTGGATGAAACTGCAACCTATTACTGAACTCAGGTTACAATATTATCATATACAAACCCGATGTTCTCGTCCAGGTGGGATTTGAGGTGTCAAATATATCAGATTGGATGAAACTGCAAACTATTATTAACTCAGGTTGCAAGATTACCATATACAGACCCGATGTTCTCGTACAGGTGAGGTTTGAGGTGTGAAATATATCAGATTGGATGAATATGCATCCTATTATTGAACTCAGGTTGCAAGATTACCATATACAGACCCGATGTTCTCGTCCAGGTGAGGTTTGAGGTGTGAAATATATCAGATTGGATGAATCTCCATCCTATTATTGAACTCAGGTTGCAAGATTACCATATACAGACCCGATGTTCTCGTCCAGGTGAGGTTTGAGGTTTCAAATATATATCAGACTGGATAAAACTGCAACCTATTGCGGAACTCGAGTTGTAAGATTACCATATACATACCCGATGTTCTCGTCCAGGTGAGGTTTGAGGTGTCAAATATATCATATTGGATGAAACTGCAACCTATTACTGAACTCTGGTTGCAAGATTACCATATACAGACCCGATGTTCTCGTCCAGGTGAGGTTTGAGGTGTCAAATATATCAGATTGGATGGAACTGCAACCTATTACTGAACTCTGGTTGCAAGATTACCATATACAAACCCGATGTTCTCGTCCAGGTGGGATTTGAGGTGTCAAATATATCAGATTGGATGAAACTGCAACTTATTATTGAACTCAGGTTACAAGATTACTATATGCAGACCCGATGTTCTCGTCCAGGTGCGGTTTTAGGTGTTAAATTTATCATATTGGATGAAATTACAACCTATTATTGAACTCAGGTTGCAAGATTACCATATACATACCCGATGTTCTCGTCCAGGTGAGGTTTGAGGTGTCAAATATATCAGATTGGATAAAACTGCAACCTATTACTGAACTCAGGTTGCAAGATTACTATATACAAACCCGATGTTCTCGTCCAGGTGAGGTTTGAGGTGTTAAATGTATCAGGTTGGATGAAACTGCAACCTATTACTGAACTCAGGTTGCAAGATTACCATATACAAACCCGATGTTCTCGTCCAAGTGGGATTTGAGGTGTCAAATATATCAGATTGAATGAAACTGCAACTCAGGTTGCAAGATTACCATATGCTGACCCGATGTTCTCGTCCAGGTGCGGTTTGAGGCGTAAAATATATCAGATTGGATGAAACTGCATCCTGTTATTGAACTCAGGTTGCAAGATTACCATATACAGACTCGATGTTCTCATCCAAGTGAGGTTTAAGGTTTCAAATATATCAGATTGGATGAAACTGCAACCTATTGCTGAACTAAGGTTGTAAGATTACCATATACATACTGATGTTCTCGTCTAGGTGAGGTTTGAGGTGTCAAATATATCAGATTGGATGAGACTGCAACCTATTACTGAACTCAGGTTGCAAGATTACCATAAACATACCCGATGTTATCGTCCAGGTAGAATTTGAGGTGTCAAATATATCAGATTGGATAAAACTGCAACCTTTTACTGAACTCAGGTTGCAAGATTACCATATACAGACCCGATGTTCTCGTTCAGGTGAGGTTTGAGGTGTTAAATGTATCAGGTTGGATGAAACTGCAACCTATTACTGAACTCAGGTTGCAAGATTACCATATACAAACCCGATGTTCTCGTCCAAGTGGGATTTGAGGTGTCAAATATATCAGATTGAATGAAACTGCAAACTATTATTGAACTCAGGTTGCAAGATTACCATATGCTGACCCGATGTTCTCGTCCAGGTGCGGTTTGAGGCGTAAAATATATCAGATTGGATGAAACTGCATCCTGTTATTGAACTCAGGTTGCAAGATTATCATATACAGACCCGATGTTCTCATCCAAGTGAGGTTTAAGGTTTCAAATATATCAGATTAGATGAAACTGCAACCTATTGCTGAACTAAGGTTGTAAGATTACCATATACATACCGATGATCTCGTCCAGGTGAGGTTTGAGGTGTCAAATATATCAGATTGGATGAGACTGCAACCTATTACTGAACTCAGGTTGCAAGATTACCATATACATACCCGATGTTATCGTCCAGGTGGGATTTGAGGTGTCAAATATATCAGATTGGATGAAACTGCAACTTATTACTGAACTTAGGTTGCAAGATTACCATATTCAGAACCGATGTTCTCGTCCGGGTGAAGTTTGTGGTGTCAAATATTTCAGATTGGATGAAACTGCAACCTATTACTGTAATCAGGTTTCAAGATTACCATATACAAACCCGATGTTCTCGTCCATGTGAGGTTTGAGGTGTCAAATATATCAGATTGGATGAAACTGCAACCTATTACTGAATTCAGGTTGTAACATTACTATATACAGACCTGATGTTGTCGTCCAGGTGAGGTTTGAGGTGTCAAATATATCAGATTGGATGAAACTACAACCTATTACTGAACTCAGGTTGCCAGATTACCATATACAAACCCGATGTTCTCGTCCATGTGAGGTTTGAGGTGTCAAATATATCAGATTGGATGAAACTGCAACCTAATACTGAACTCAGGTTGCAAGATTACCATATACGGAGCCGATGTTCACGTCCATGAGAGGTTTGAGGTGTCAAATATATCAGATTAGATGAAACCGCAACCTATTATTGAACTCAGGTTACAAGATTACCATATACAAACCCTATTTTCTTGTCCAGGTGAGGTTTGAGGTGTTAAATATATCAGATTGGATGAAACTTTAACCTATTACTGAACTCGGCTTGCAAGATTACCATATACAGAATCGATGTTCTCGTCCAGGTGAAGTTTGAGGTGTCAAATATTTCAGATTGTATAAAACTGCAACCTATTACTTTAATCAGGTTTCAAGATTACCAAATACAGACCCGATGTTCTCGTACATCTGAGGTTTGAGGTGTCAAATATATCAGATTGGAAGAAACTGCAACCTATTACTGAATTCAGGTTGTAAGATTACCATATACAGACCCGATGTTCTCGTCCAGGTGAGGTTTGAGGTGTAAAATATATCAGATTGGATGAAACTGCAACCTATTACTGAACTCAATTTACAAGATTACCATATACAGAACCGATTTTCTCGTCCAGGTGAGGTTTGAGGTGTCAAATATTTCAGATTGGATGAAACTGCTACCTATGACTAAACTCAGGTTGCAAGATTACCATATACAGACCCGATGTTCTCGTCCAGGTGAGGTTTGAGGTGTTTAATATATCAGATTGGATGAAACTTCAAGCTATTACTGAACTCAGGTTGCAATATTACCATATACAGACCCGATTTTTTCGTCCAGGTGAGGTTTGAGGTGTCAAATATATCAGATTGGATGAAACTGCAACCTATGACTGAACTCATGTTGCAAGATTACCATATACATACCCGATGTTCTCGTCCAGGTGAGGTTCGAGGTGTCAAATATATCAGATTGGATGAAACTGAAACCTATTACTGAACTCAGGTTGCAAGATTACCATATACATACCCGATGTTCTCGTCCAGGTAAGGTTTGAGGTGTCAAATATATCAGGTTGGATAAAATTGCAAACTATTACTGAACTCAGGTTGCAAGTTTACCATATACAGACCCGATGTTCTCGTCCAGGTGATGTTTAACGTGTCAAATATATCAGATTGGATAAAACTGCAACCTATTACTGAACTCAGGTTGCAAGATTACCATATACAGACCCGATATTCTCGTTCAGGTGGGATTTGAGGTGTCAAATATATCAGATTGAATGAAACTGCAAACTATTATTGAACTCAGGTTGCAAGATTACCATATGAAGACCCGATGTTCTCGTCCAGGTGCGGTTTGAGGCGTAAAATATATCAAATTGGATGAAACTGCATCATGTTTTTGAACTCAGGTTGCAAGATTACCATATACAGACCCGATGTTCTCATCCAAGTGAGGTTTGAGGTTTCAAATATGTCAGATTGGATGAAACTGCAACTTATTGCTGAACTCAGGTTGTAAGATTACCATATACATACCCGATGTTCTCGTCCAAGTGGGATTTGAGGTGTCAAATATATCAGATTGAATGAAACTGCAAACTATTATTGAACTCAGGTTGCAAGATTACCATATGCTGACCCGATGTTCTCGTCCAGGTGCGGTTTGAGGCATAAAATATATCAGATTGGATGAAACTGCATCCTTTTATTGAACTCAGGTTGCAAGATTACCATATACAGACCCGATGTTCTCATCCAACTGAGGTTTGAGGTTTCAAATATATCAGATTGGATGAAACTGCAACCTATTGCTGAACTCAGGTTGTAAGATTACCATATACATATCTGATGTTCTCGTCCAGGTGAGGTTTGAGGTGTCAAATATATCAGATTGGATGAGACTGCAACCTATTACTGAACTCAGGTTGCAAGATTACCATATACAGACCTGATGTTCTCGTCCAAGTGAGGTTTGAGGTGTCAAATATATCATATTGGATGAAACTGCAACCTATGACTGAACTCAGGTTGAAAGATTACCATATACATACCCGATGTTCTCGTCCAGGTGAGGTTTGAGGTGTCAAATATATCAGATTGGATGAAACTGAAACCTATTACTGAACTCAGGTTGCAAGATTACCATATACATACCCGATGTTCTCGTCCAGGTGAGGTTTGAGGTGTCAAATATATCAGGTTGGATAAAATTGCAAACTATTACTGAACTCATGTTGCAAGATTACCATATACAGACACGATGTTCTCGTCCAGCTGAGGTTTGAGGTGTCAAATGTATCAGATTGGATGAAACTGCAACCTATTACTGAACTCAGGTTGCAATATTATCATATACAAACCCGATGTTCTCTTCCAGGTGGGATTTGAGGTGTCAAATATATCAGATTGGATGAAACTGCAAACTATTATTTAACTCAGGTTGCAAGATTACCATATACAGACCCGATGTTCTCGTACAGGTGAGGTTTGAGGTGTGAAATATATCAGATTGGATGAATATGCATCCTATTATTGAACTCAGGTTGCAAGATTACCATATACAGACCCGATGATCTCGTCCAGGTGAGGTTTGAGGTTTCAAATATATCAGACTGGATGAAACTGCAACCTATTGCGGAACTCGGGTTGTAAGATTACCATATACATACCCGATGTTCTCGTCCAGGTGAGGTTTGAGGTGTCAAATATATCAGATTGGATGGAACTGCAACCTATTACTGAACTCTGGTTGCAAGATTACCATATACAAACCCGATGTTCTCGTCCAGGTGGGATTTGAGGTGTCAAATATATCAGATTGGATGAAACTGCAACTTATTATTGAACTCAGGTTACAAGATTACTATATGCAGACCCGATGTTCTCGTCCAGGTGCGGTTTTAGGTGTTAAATTTATCAGATTGGATGAAATTACAACCTATTATTGAACTCAGGTTGCAAGATTACCATATACAGACCCGATGTTCTCGTCCAGGTGAGGTTTGAGGTGTCAAATATATCAGATTGGATAAAACTGCAACCTATTACTGAACTCAGGTTGCAAGATTACCATATACAAACCCGATGTTCTCGTCCAGGTGAGGTTTGAGGTGTTAAATGTATCAGGTTGGATGAAACTGCAACCTATTACTGAACTCAGGTTGCAAGATTACCATATACAAACCCGATGTTCTCGTCCAAGTGGGATTTGAGGTGTCAAATATATCAGATTGAATGAAACTGCAACTCAGGTTGCAAGATTACCATATGCTGACCCGATGTTCTCGTTCAGGTGCAGTTTGAGGCGTAAAATATATCAGATTGGATGAAACTGCATCCTGTTATTGAACTCAGGTTGCAAGATTACCATATACAGACTCGATGTTCTCATCCAAGTGAGGTTTAAGGTTTCAAATATATCAGATTGGATGAAACTGCAACCTATTGCTGAACTAAGGTTGTAAGATTACCATATACATACCGATGTTCTCGTCTAGGTGAGGTTTGAGGTGTCAAATATATCAGATTGGATGAGACTGCAACCTATTACTGAACTCAGGTTGCGAGATTACCATATACAAACCCGATGTTCTCGTCCAGGTGGGATTTGAGGTGTCAAATATATCAGATTGGATGAAACTGCAACTTATTATTGAACTCAGGTTACAAGATTACTATATGCAGACCCGATGTTCTCGTCCAGGTGCGGTTTGAGGTGTAAAATATATCAGATTGAATGAAATTACAACCTATTATTGAACTCAGGTTGCAAAATTACCATATACAGACCCGATGTTCTCGTCCAAGTGAGGTTTGAGGTGTCAAATATATCAGATTGTATAAAACTGCAACCTATTACTGAACTCAGGTTGCAAGATTACCATATACAGACCCGATGTTCTCGTCTAGGTGAGGTTTGAGGTGTTAAATGTATCAGATTGGATGAAACTGCAACCTATTATTGAACTCAGGTTGCAAGATTACCATATACAAACCCGATGTTCTCGTCCAAGTGGGATTTGAGGTGTCAAATATATCAGATTGAATGAAACTACAAACTATTATTGAACTTAGGTTGCAAGATTACCATATGCAGACCCGATGTTCTCGTCCAGGTGCGGTTTGAGGCGTAAAATATATCAGATTGGATGAAACCGCATCATGTTATTGAACTCAGGTTGCAAGATTACCATATACAGACCCGATGTTCTCATCCAAGTGAGGTTTGAGGTTTCAAATATATCAGATTGGATGAAACTGCAACCTATTGCTGAACTCGGGTTGTAATATTACCATATATATACCCGATGTTCTCGTCCAGGTGAGGTTTGAGGTGTCAAATATATCAGATTGGATGAGACTGCAACCTATTACTGAACTCAGGTTGCAAGATTACCATATACAGATCCGATGTTCTCGTCCAGGTGGGATTTGAGGTGTCAAATATATCATATTGGATGAAACTGCAACATATTACTGAACTCATGTTGCAAGATTACCATATACAGAACCGATGTTCTCGTCCAGGTGAAGTTTGTGGTGTCAAATATTTCAGATTGGATGAAACTGCAACCTATTA